>NC_047055.1:50044958-50344958 GCF_011762595.2 Tursiops truncatus
TATACTCAAGGGCAAAGTTATTCAGGGTAAAGAATGAAATTCAAGAGATGGGACATTTGGATTCAACTATGTGAACCAGCACAGGATACACATAGCTTCTATACATTTTACAAAGAGATAATAGGATAAGCTGCATTGCAACTTTTGAAGATTTTTTCCAATCTCTATCATTATTTTGAGAAATAAGGCTTCTAGGATTAATAAAATAGTCAAAAGGTCAATTGCAAGAGCTACCTGCTTAATAATGTTAAATCTTATTTTCTTCAACTAGATTGTAAAATCCTTTTATCTTAGCAAGCTTAAGAAATACATATTGGATTGGGACATTTATATTGTAAGTCATCTGTTTTTCTGTTGGATATTGAACCAGAGGTTGGAAGCATTGGCCAGATATGAGATATTTAGATTCTGCATTATCAAGTTCCTCCAGTTCTTAAAAGCTTCAATGTGGACAGTCATCTTACTTGTCCTTCCTTACCTAGATTTCTGGAGATTCATGTCTAACTTTTGTAGGCCACATTACTTGTCTAGCCTATTTAAAATATCATCTTGAAATGGGAACACTAGCTATAACACACTGGATTTACTTTTCAAATCCTTAGGACATAGATCCTTTCTTATTCACTAGTTAAAGTACAATCTCCTCCAAAAACAGGTCTTGCCCTTATGTGAAACCTCTGTACTCTGGTTTTCAGATAACATTTTTATTTGAAGAGATTTTTTTTAAAATATTGTTTCTGTGCTCACCACAATATCCCTCTTACTTTCTTGGCTACTTGATAATGATAATTTTCTTTAATAGTTAAAACTAGATCAAATCAAGGGCATATAATCTTACAGAATACATTTATAAAGGTTTTTGGTGTCATGGTTAGAACTAGACCTTTGAGCAAAATTTGCAGCAGTAATGAATTCACTCAAATGTCAAGCCTTGTCCATGAGTGTTTGGCCCAATAATGTCCTAGTTGATTTTCCCATTTAAGTTGCTGCCTACAAATTCAAAATATATTTTTATTTTTATTACCTTTTAATCACAAAAGTAATGTATGTTCACTGCAGAAAATTTGGAAAATTCCAAAAAATAGAGAAAATAAAAATGACACAGAGATATCACTTATTAGCATTTTGGTGTACCTTCATAAATGTTTATTCTATGCACTGTATACAAATTCTCAAAAAATACAATTGTGATCATACCTGTACACTGTTTTGCCACATATTTTCTCTTAATAAACACAGCTTATATCACTAAACATTTTTCAAAAAGGGATATTTATGATGATTTTAAGGTCCTGATAGTTCATGATAATATAGTATGCATAATTTATTTATTTAATCTCCTGATATTTGGGCTTTAATATTATTTCTATTTTTTACTCTTATAAGTTATAACAAAGATAAGTCTTAAAAAAATAATTCTTCATTGACTTCTGTAAAGGAGTTAATTTGTATAATTTATTCAGGATTAGTTCAGAGGTCCTCTTTTCATTAAAACACTATCCTTGGACTTGCTGTTGTCATTGTTGACTTTTATATCTTTCACAGAGATGAGAGATTTATAGAATTTGTTGTTCAGATTTTTTTAGATGCATTATTGTAAGATATTTTGATATGTATTCTTTGTTCCTTTAAGTGCTTTTGCTTGATCTTTAATTTTTTGCTGATGTATAATTTTGCATTTGGCCTCCAATTGGCCCTATATTTTGGGAAAAAAATGCAACTGGGAAAAATAGATGAGATGGTATAACACATTGAGAGAGGAGATGGGAAGAAATAGAAGATGCAAAGATGTTGGTTTGTTGGTTTCTGTAACACTATACAAAGGATCCTAAGTGACATACGTTTTAAGATGGCTTCAAATTTTGGATAAAGGTTGGCTTTTAAGTATTTCTTGTAGATACATTCTGTAAGATGTAGCTTTCTTTTTCACAAAGTACATTTTGGATTATTGTATAATAGAAAGATCACTGAACTGATAATTTAACAAGTAATCATTTAATAATTTTGCCTATTTTTTTTATAGGGAGAGAATAACAATATCTTCCTACCATATGCTATGCACTTTGCTTTTTTTTTTTTTTTTTTTTTTTGTAAGCCTCTCACTGTTGTGGCCTCTCCCGTTGCGGAGCACAGGCTCTGGATGCGCAAGCTCAGTGGCCATGGCTCACAGGCCCAGCCGCTCCGCGGCATGTGGGATTCCCCCCCGGACCGGGGCATGAACCCGTGTCCCCTGCATCGGCAGGCGGACTCTCAACCACTGCGCCACCAGGGAAGCCCGCTATTCTCTTTATATTCTTTATTTTATACAAACCTTACAACAGTCCTATGAGGCAGATACAATTATTCTCAGTTGCAGCTGAAGAAGGTGAGACAACATTACAGAGATTAACTTGCCGGAGATAGCAGAGATAGAAAATCGCCTATTTGAAGTTTGAGCCCAGGTGTTAACTCCACAAAGAATTGTGAGTTTAATCATTCTTCTCCACAGCGTCTCCAGAATATGCTGGTCAGGTCAATGAGAACAATCAACTCTATGAAGCAATTATAAATTATCACCAATATATTGGCTTTCTGGCTTAAATACTGAGACTTTGAGTACACAGTAATTCTAGGATACTAACAAATCAATATTCTATGCCTACTAGTCTGAAAATCAGAACATAGACTGGGATTAATTCACCCAAGTAAATGCCATTTTATAAATCCCTTGTATCTAGTATCTAGTTAATTATTCATAGGAACATCTCAATTACCCACATAACTTTCTTGTCAAATATAATTGAGAAATAGGAAATATATTTACTAAAATAACCACCTTTTAAAATGTGAGTCAAAGAGTGAAGAGCAACAGGTCATTTCATAGGTGACATTATGCAAGGTTTCTCTTCAGAGAGAGAGAAGAATGACATTCACAGGTACCACAGAGTATACAACAAACTGTGCAGTATCTGCCCTAGTCAAGAAATTGAAATGGTCTAGAAAGCAAGGATTTTGTCTATATATCACCCTAGCAGTAGCAGAAAAGCAAATCAACACAGACACTTTGAATTTACAAATTACTTAACATACAGAAAGTGTTGGTTGACAAAATGTTTAACAAAGAGTACAAATAAATTAATTTATTGTCTTTTTTCAGATTCAAGTCAAAACAGCAATTTATTTTTTACCTGTTAGGGTGTGTTGGTCTTCTCAAACCAGAGAAATGTAATTTTCTTCTAAAATTTCTGCTTATTTCTCCTAGCCAAGAGAAAAAAAAAATGTCTTTAACCTCAAAGAATGCTAATAAACAAAAATAATTTAAGTTTTATTAAGTTCAATTAATTGGTCATAACCATCTAATTTTGTCATGCTTTAACCAGTATATTGTAAGTAATTTTGATGATCTCAAATTCAATTCAGCAAATAAGTCTTGCATAGTAAAGCAAAAATTGAATTGTCTTGATAATTACAAAAATCATTGGCTTGTTTGGTATTTGTGATAAATTGATTAATTAGATTTTTTTTCATTGCATTCCAAGTTTCAGGGCTCTAAATAAAGGTAATTTATGTTTTCTGTGTAAACTAATTTCTAACTTTCAATGTTTATAATAAATCTCAAATAATCTTTCCATATAATAAAATTGCTGTAGTATACTTAAAAATAGTTTCAGACATTTGTCTTACAGGTTGAGTATTATTGAGATGGGAATAATCATAAGTTTCTCTCAAATGAAAGATTATTATTCAAAAGATTTAGTCTTATAATATAAAATCTTATTTATTCCCTGCTCATCCTAGCATGGTATTAAACTCTGTGGGTCAAAAATCACATCATAAAAGTCAGGAAATGGCTATTTATGCAACATGCATTTGTAACAAGTAGCATATTTACAAATATGTTTGTCAGGCTTGTAACACTACTTGAAATTCATGTTTTTGATTTGTCTTGAAAGAGAAATCCTCATTTCAGTGTAAGAGGTACTGTGTATACATTAATATATAAACACTGGCTTATAGAACATAAGCTGCACTTTTGAAATGTAGATCCACACAAAACTTCATGAGTTCTACAGAATTTGAATAAGTACATTTCAATAAATTTAGGCCTAACATATCATTGAAATGTTCAGCTCTGTCCTCCTAACACAGGAATTATAAATAATCCTTTTTGAAGGTTAGTTAACTTGTTTTGGTCACTATCTGGAGGAATCCAGGCAATTGCCAAATAAAATGTGTGACTGGAAGACAACATATACTAATCACTTTTGACAATTTAATCATAGAGACAAGATTCTTGCTATCTGGATGTAATTACTACCAATTATTTAATATTTACTATGTGCCAGGCAAAACACTAGGCATTTTCCACATCTTGTTTCTAAAATCTTAAGAAAAGTCCTATAAAATGGACATTATCATCCCTGTTTTACAATTACTAATTGACAGAGAGGGGATATGAATCCATGTTTGGACACAAAGCCTTCATTATTGGAATTACGCCATGCTGTAGCATTCTACGTAAGCTTGATATAAATCAAAGAAATCCCAAAATGATGATAACACGTGGTGTTTAATTTGAAAACCATGTTTATTCACAGAGTAGTTGCAAAGCGATGTAGCCAGTGTTTCATTCATTTAACAACTATTCATAGCACTGTTTGAAAGCATAGATCTAGTGGTTGCATAAGATCCTTGGATACACCCAGAGACTTCTGATTCTGATTTTTATGTCTGTTAGAAGACATGCTAGCGCTGAGCAAAAAAAAATCAATAAAAGGTTCTGTTTCATATGTGAATTATGAAATTATTGATACAACATGAACTTAAAGAGTCCAGCACATCTGCTGGAGCTAGTGTTGATGGATAGGTGTGTGATAAAGTGGGCATTAGGGTTCATATGCAGATGCTGTGTGGATGATTCTTGTTCTTCTAAAGCAGTCATTCCACATCTTTATTTTCTTATGGAATCTTTTGAGAATCAAAGAACTCTTTCCATAGGGGAAAATATGCAAATATACAGAATTTTGCATAACATTACAAGGAGCTCATAGCCTCTCCAAATCCCATTTATGCCCTGACCATATAGATTAAGCACTCTTACTGTAAAACTCTTTTTTTCAAAGAGGCTTTCTCTGCCACAAAGATACTTGGGCTTATTTAAAATAACAATATTTAACAATAATTAAGGACTTTGCCTGTCAATGTCATTCACACAAAGATATTTTTGCTTTAAATTATTATTATCATTATTATTTCTGAAAACCATAGCTATCACAGCATAAAGTTAAAATTGTATGTTGGGTAAGCCTAAGAAACCAGTTCTAGGACAGTCCCTAAGTACCCTCCTTGTTTCTGATGTTGACTCCTCTCATTTTACTTGTAAGTATATCATCATCTCCTAATCTCAGCTAGTTCGCTGTACATAGAAGAGAACAAAATATTCTACCTTCGTAAATATTTTGTAATCAATAACACATTTTCTTTAATACAAAAAAATCAATTTCACTGTCTATTACTTTAAACATGGACAAATAAGCCTGGCAATTTAGAGAAAAGTACAAAATATTAAAAAATAAAGTCAATTTAATATAATGTGAATAATATGTTCTATGAATTGTCCACCTCATGAGTCCTGAATGTGAGCTCTAGCTAAGATTCAAGGGTTAAGGAATTTACAGGATGTGATAGAGAAGTTTGTAAAGAGTTTGTCTGCTATGTGTTAGATGAAAGATACAGCTGCTTTAGTTTTGTTCAAGAACATAAACTTGCCCATGAAATAAGACTATAGGGGAACTCCAGGTAGATGCAACCTGTCTAGGTGTTAAAGGTCAAAAGTTCAGAAGAGCAACTTTCCACTAAAAGTGTCATAGATTGAGACATTCAGAATTTTGATGAGAGAGTGGTACAAATTTTCTCCATGTTCCCATTTGGATATATGGAGTCAGAAAGAGAGAATCAAGGTGATGAATATGATTCTTGAACAAAATCCAGTCTTAAGATACATACTCATTTCAGCATTATGATTCAGAGTATTTTAAGCAAGTTATTTTCCCAAATGTTCTAGACACAGGAAAAAAAACTCACGATCTGCAGATATGTTTTGTTTACCTTGTGCAATAAATTTTGATGAACTTAAATGCCCTTAGATGTGCATGCACTGTCTAATTTATCACAGTCCCCACCCCGTCTTATGACTTTATTCTCTCTTCTTCTCTCCATAATGTTAACTGCTTGGACCTTGAAGCCATCTGAGTTTGACACCCTACAGCTAGAGAGGAATAATTATTATTAATACTTTCAGGATATAAGGATTCTTATTTATTTTGTAGCAAAAGAGTTTACCTAAATATGAAATTGTGAGTAGAGCTACATTCTTGTACAGCTCAAATGCCGATGAGGTAATCAGTCAGGCAACAAATATTTGTTTAGTGAGTGACTACTATTTGCTAGGCAACTCCAGGCATGGGGATAACATATATTAAAGACACATGTGTGGTTCCTGTTCTCATGGAGTTTCCAGTGTGGCAGTGAAGCTTACAGTGTAGAGTCACTGAAATTCTTAGGGAAACCCTTAATAAGAAATGTAAAGGATCTATGTGAGGAAAAATGTAAAAAAATATTGAGATAAATAATAGAAGCTTCTTTGAGAGAAATACTATGTTCCTATTCAAGAGGAATTAATATTGCAAAAATGTCATTTCTTCCCAAATTAACTGCAGCTTTAACACAATCCCAATCAAAATCTAAATGAGATTGTTATGTAGTTTTACAAAATGACTCTAAAATCCATGGAGTGAACAAATAATATAAAATAAAATTAAAGCAAAGTGAGGGCATTATCAAAACACAAAACTATAGTGAAGCAGAATAATAAAAACTCTTTTTATAAGATTTAATTCTTGATAAATGAGGCATCACTAATTTGGGGGTAAAGAAAGAATTGTTTCAGAATGGCACTGTAATGATTGGTTAACTATAAGGACAAATGATGTTACATTTTCATCTCATACCGTATATCACAATAAAAATCCAGATGGTCTAAATAGTTAAATGTAAATCATCTAACTATAATTGGAAAACATAAAATGTACAGAAAAACAAGCCACAAAAGAAAATATGAACATTAATCCACCTTCTGAATAGGAAGAGCTTTCTCTTTCTAAGATTAAAAACAAGGCAAGAAAGGAAAATTGAATAGGTTGGACTATACAGAAATTAAGATTTCTACTTCTTAGGGAACATAAAGTTAAAATATCAAGATGGAGAAAACTATGTTATAATAAAACAAACAATGAAAATCCTTAATATGTAAATAGCTTATATATGTATAAAAATTCATATATATATACATATATATATCAAAAAGTACTGAAGACCCCAATAAACAAATGAGCAAGAACATTATTTGATAGAATGTAAAATACAAATGGGTAAAGAAGATGAGAAAACACTTTCAATCTCTTTAGTTATCAAAGAATTGCAAATTGGGTATATTAGTTTATTAATTTAACATTTTTTTTTCTAATGAAAATATTCAAGCCCAGTAAGGATGCAATAAAAGTAGATACACACTTTTGCTAGGAGTATAAACTGGAACAATCTTTCTACAAGGTAGTTTATCAATATGCATTAAGAACCATAAAAATGTTCATATGTTTGACACTTTGTACCCTGTTCTAGAAGTCTATATTAAAGAAGTATATATACTTGGCCAAATTAATAATTAACAAACCTGAGGAAATCATCAGAGATGCTGACCAAGATTAATGTCTCAAAGAAGTTCTTTGAATGACTATATATAATAGGGACACACTGGAAACAGCAAAAATATCCAATGAAAAGAGAATGTTCGGGTTAGTTATGGAATATTATATAATTATTAAAATATTTTACAAAGAATTTACAGTGACTTGCAAAAAGAATTAGAGTAATGTCTAATAGTAAGTATTGCACGCTCGTGATGTGCCAGGCATTTTATTACGTGCTTGAAACACATTGCATCATTGAAGAAAAAAATTTTAATGGAGTTGGGGGGGTGGGTTGAGGAGGGAAGCTGGATACAAAGTCAATATGGTATAATCTCAACAATATTAAACATGTGTAGAAAAAAAGACTGAAAGAATATATGTGCAAATATATTCCCAGATATCCCTGGGTCATTTTTTCTCCTTTTTATTCTTGTACTTCATAACAGACCACTTTTTTATAAAATAGGAATATATTAACTCAGAAACAGTAAATAGAAAATAATTACCATTTAAATGTAGTACCTCACCAAAAGACCTGAGTGACTCTATTTCGGACCCTCTCTTATGCTCTGACACCTTCATCCTTAATTCATGTCTAACCACACCTATGTAGCAGAACTGAAAAAGTCAACTGATTATGCTTACCTTCATACAAAGATGATGCAGAGATTTATGTTATATAAATTATTTTTAAATGTAATATAAAATGAGTTATATGTATAACATGTATAACAAGTTATACATCTAAGTAACTATAAAAGTCAAGTAAATGAATGAATTCCATTCTGGGTAGTCCATCTACATATCAATAAGTTATTAGGAATATGTAATTCAGTTATATTCATGTTAGGAATACACATATATATCCCATACATATTCAATATTAAGAAGACATGATTCAGTTACATTCATGAGAAAACAAGTTCCCAACTAACTTCTGACAGTTAATCTACATGGAGCAGCTTCTCAGCTTCTCACTTATTTTATTAAACCCAAACTGTAATAAAGTCTCCTTAGGGATAGCAAATTACATCTGCTTTTTGATGTTTTCTTTGTGGTCTAAGTTAAATATATATGTCCCTACTGTATATCTTATTACTGAATCCACTTATATAAACCTGTCATAAGGCTCTATCAAGATTAAAATTGGTGTTTTCCACAATTCCTTCTAAAACGCCTCTTCTAATGTCCTAAGAAAAGCATAGACACGAAATACTGTTTTTCAAAATTCTTATGTTCAAGATCTTTCATTAAATTTTATTATATAATAGATGTGGTAACTTTCCCCTTTGTGCTTCTGAAGTTTAATAGGTGGTGGTTGATTACTTGCTACACGTATATGCAACTTATTTCTATATCTATAGTTATGATACCTAAAAAGAGAAATCTTGGTACACCAAGAGCAGATCACCCAACTTTACTTGATGAAAAGGGTTATCTATCTTTCTCAACTTTATTCCCAGTATTCTTGAACCTCTGTTTTACTGTTTTCTTGATGTGAATGTGTACAATCTACTAGCTTGCATCTTCCCAATCATTGGATAAGTGTAGCTTCTAGATACTGAGTTTCAGCACTACAGTACACAGGGCCAACATACTGACTCATTCTGATACATAGTCAATTGTAACTTTTTTTCAAGGACATATTGCCCTCTCTGACATATTCTGGAGAAAAAGATACTATTAACTTTGTATTTTTTAATTTAAAATCATTTTCATTCTTAAAATATTGCACATAAATTAAGAAATACATCTTCACATCAATTAACCCATTTTTCCTAGACCCTCTTAATTCATTTTTCTACCTGTCCTAGTTCATTTTTAAATAAAACAAGTAAACAATGACATGGCAGCAGTGTTGTCCAGGGGAAATCTGGCTAGAACTGGGCAGGATGTGACATTGCAGTACCATATTCTAGAATCTGAAGTCTCTTTAAAATCCAAATACTCACTCTTATCAGTGCCCAGATGTATTCAGGACATTAAAGCCTGACTCAAACTTGTCATATACACACAAGACCTGATAAACAACAGAATTCCAAATCATTAATTTACAATGATAAATATAACTGTCACACTGATTATTTGTGTTGACCTGATCATTGCATTTTCTCCTTGTAACCAAGTGACACAGGAAACAAATATAAATCAGAAAATACTATATTTATTCACCACCCAAAATGTCCCTATATTCTGAACATTCTTTCTCTAGTAGGTTGCCAAACATTGGAAGTTAAATTGTATTAGGTTGATTTCTGAGCTTTGCATCAAACAAAAGGAGTTAGATAAATCAAATATTAAGTGATACGAGTTCAATATAATCTAATATGTCCTTGAAAATGGAACTTGAATTTCTCAAAATCTAAGATTTGGCTAAGATTCTATATTTCTTAGATGTTAATGTAACAGGTGGACCAGTGTTGGCCCCTATGGCTCACCATTCTATATAGTTCTAATTTTCATATGTCTGCTCATAACCATATGTATTGATCTTAAGGTTGAAGATCAGTAGTTAAATAGAGTGGGAGGCATCTCACTATGTATAACATACTTCCTTGCTATTATACCTAATTCCTCTTGTCATCAGCATTATCAGTTAGTATCTGGTCAGGAAAATATAAATCACCATAGTGTTGTTGAAAAATTAATCAGTAGATCTAAGAAAGAATTAGAAAATTTTATTAGAGCCAAATATGAGGATTATAACCTGGGAAGAGCATCTCAGAAAGCTCTGAGCACTGTTCCGCCAGTTAGAAATCAAGGCACAGTTATATGTTTTATTTTTCAATTTGCTTAAAGATTTTTTTTAATTAATATTTATTGGAGTATAGTTGCTTTACAATGATGTGTTAGTTTTTTGCTGTACAGCAAAGTTAATCAGTCATACATATACATATACCAATTCTTTTTTAGATTTCCTTCCCATTTAGGTCACCACAGAGCATTGAGTAGAGTTCCCTGTACTATACAGTAGGTTCTCATTAGTTGTCTATTTTGTACATAGCAGTGTACATATGTCAGTGTCAATCTCCCAATTTATCCCACCTCGCCTTCCCCCCTTGGTAACCATAAGTTTTTTCTCTACATCTGTGACTCTATTTCTGCTTTGCAAATAAGTTCATCTGTACCATTTTTCTAGATTCCACATATAAGTGATATTTCGATATTTGTTTTTCTCTTTCTGACTTACTTCACTCAGTATGCCAATCTCTAGATCCATCCATGTTTTTGCAAAAGACACTATTTTGTTCCTTTTTATGGCTGAGTAATATTCCATTGTATATATGTACCATATCTTCTTTTTCCATTCCTCTGTCGATGGACATTAGGGTTGCTTCCATGTCCTGGCTACCGTAAATAGTGCTGCAATAAACATTGGGGTGCATGCATCCTTTCAAATTACGGTTTTCTCCAGATGTATCCCTAGGAGTGGCATTGCTTGGTCATTTAGTAGCTCTATTTTTACTTTTTTAAGGAACTTCCATAATGTTCTGTATAGTGGCTATACCACTTTACATTCCCTCCAACAGTGTAGGAGGGTTCCTTTTCTCCATACCCACTCCAGCATATATTGTTTGTAGAATTTTTGATGATGGCCATTCTGACTGGTGTGAGGTGATACCTCATTGTAGTTTTGATTTGCATTTCTCTAATAATTAGTGATGTTGAGCATCTTTTCAAGTGTTTGTTGGACATCTGTATGTCTTCTTTGGAGAAATGTCTATTTAGGTCTTCTGCCCATTTTTTTTTTTTAACATCTTTATTGGGGTATAATTGCTTTACAATGGTGTGTTAATTTCTGCTTTATAACAAAGTGAATCAGTTATACATATACATATGTTCCCATATCTCTTGCTTCTTGCGTCTCCCTCCCTCCCACCCTCCCTATCCCACCCCTCCAGGCTGTCACAAAGCACCAAGCTGATATCCCTGTGCCATGCAGCTGCTTCCCACTAGCTATCTACCTTACGTTTGGTAGTGTATATATGTCCATGCCTCTCTCTCTCCCTGTCACAGCTCACCCTTCCCCCTCCGCATATCCTCAAGTCCGTTCTCCAGTAGGTCTGTGTCTTTATTCCTGTCTTACCCCTAGGTTCTTCATGACACTTTTTTTTCCCTTAAATTCCATATATATGTGTTAGCATATGGTATTTGTCTTTTTCTTTCTGACTTACTTCACTCTGTATGACAGACTCTAGGTCTATCCACCTCATTAAAAATAGCTCAATTTCGTTTCTTTTTATAGCTGAGTAATATTCCATTGTATATATGTGCCTCTTCTTCTTTATCCATTCATCTGATGATGGTCACTTAGGTTGTTTCCATCTCCAGGCTATTGTAAATAGAGCTGCAATGAACATTTTGGTACATGACTCTTTTTGAATTTTGGTTTTCTCAGGGTATATGCCCAGTAGTGGGATTGCTGGGTCATATGGTAGTTCTATTTGTAGTTTTTTAAGGAACCTCCATACTGTTCTCCATAGTGGCTGAACCAATTCACATTCCCCCCAGCAGTGCAAGAGTGTTCCCTTTTCTCCACACCCTCTCCAGCATTTCTTGTTTGTAGATTTTTTGATGATGGCCATTCTGACTGGTGTGAGGTGATACCTCATTGTAGTTTTGATTTGCATTTCTCTAATAATTAGTGATGTTGAGCATCTTTTCAAGTGTTTGTTGGACATCTGTATGTCTTCTTTGGAGAAATGTCTATTTAGGTCTTCTGCCCATTTTTTGATTGGGTTGCTTGTTTTTTGATATTGAGCTGCATGAGTTGTTTGTATATTTTGGAAATTAATCCCTTGTTAGTTGCTTCATTTGCAAATATTTTCTCCCATTGTGAGGGTTGTCTTTTCATCTTGCTTATGGTTTCCTTTACTGTGCAAAAGCTTTTAAGTTTCATTAGGTCCCATTAGTTTATTTTTGTTTTTATTTTCATTACTCTAGGTGGTGGATCTAAAAAGATATTGCTGCAATTTATGTCAAAGAGTGTTCTGCCTATGTTTTTCTCTGAGAGTTTTATAGCATCTAGCCTTATATTTAGGTCTTTAATTCATTTTGATTTTATTTTTGTATATGGTGTTAAGGAGTGTTCTAATTTCATTCTTTTACATGTAGTTGTCCAGTTTTCCCAGCACCATTTATTGAAGAGACTGTCTTTTCTTCATTGTATATTCTTGTCTACTTTGTCATACATTAGTTGGCCATAGGTGGGTGGTTTTATCTCTGGGCTTTCTATCCTGTTCCATTGATCTATATTTCTGTTTTTCTGCCAGTACAATACAGTTTTGACTACTGTAGCTTTGTAGTATAGTCTAAAGTCAGGAAGCCTTATTTCTCCAGCTTTGTTCTTCTTTCTCAAGATTGCTTTCACTCTTTGGGGTCTTATGTGTTTCCATACAAAGTGTAAAATTTTTTGTTCTATTTCTGTGAAAACTGCCCTTGGTAATTTGATAGGGATTGCATTGAGTCTGTAGATTGCTTTGGTAGTATAGTCATTTTCACAATATTGATTCTTCCAATCCAAGAACATGGTATATCTCTCCATCTGTTTGTGTCACCTTTGATTTCTTTCATCAGTATCTTATAGTTTTTTGAGTACAGGTCTTTTGCCTCTTTTTTATTGAATTTTATTTTATTTATTTTTTATGCAGCAGGTTCTTATTAGTTATCCATTTTATACATATTAGTGTATATATGTCAATCCCAGCCTCCTAATTCATCCCAATTTGCCTCTTTAGGTAGGTTTACTCCTAGGTATTTTATCGCTTTGAACGTGATGGCAAATGGGATTGCTTCCTTAATCTCTCTTGCTGATCTTTCATCATTAGTGTATAGGAATGCAAGAAATTTCTGTGTATTAATTTTGTATCCTGCAACTATACCAAATTCACTGATGAACTCTAGTAGTTTTCCAGTAGCATCTTTAGGATTTTCTATGTATAGTATCATGTCATCTGCAAACAGTGACAATTTTACTTCATCTATTCCAGTTTGGATTCCTTTTATTTCTTTTTCTTCTCTGATAGCTGTGGCTAGGACTTCCAAAACTATGTTGAATAATAGTGGTGAGAGTGGACACACTTGTCTTGTTCCTGATCTTAGCAGAAATGCTTTTAACTTTTCACCATTGAGTATGATGTTAGCTGTGTGCTTATCATATATGGTCATTATTATGTTGAAGTAGGTTCCCTCTAAGCCCACTTTCTGAATATTTTTTATCATAAATGGGTGTTAAACTTTGTCAAAAGCTTTTTCTGCATCTATTGAGATAATCATATGGTTTTTATTCTTCAAATTGTTAAAGTGATGTATCACATTGTTTGATTTGCATATATTGAAGAATCCTTCCATCCCTGGGGTAAATCACACTTAAACAGGGTGTATGATTCTTTTAATGTATTGTGGATTCTCTTTGCTAGTATTTTGTTGAGGATTTTTGCATCTGTGTTCATCAGTGATATTGGCCAGTAATTTTCTTTTTCTGTGGTATATTTGTCTGGTTTTGGTTTCAGAGTGATTGTGGCCTTGTAGAATGAGTTTGGGAGTGTTCCCTCCTCTGCAATTTTTTGGAAGAATTTCAGAAGGGTAGCTGTTAACTCTTCTGTAAATGTTTGATAAAAGTCACCTGTGAAGCCATTTGGCCCTGAGCTTTTGTTTGTTGGAAGATTTTTAATCACATTTTTAATGTCAGTACTTGTGATTGGTCTGTTCATATTTTATATTTCTTCCTGGCTCAATCTTAGAAGGTTGTGTCTTTCTAAGAATTTGTCTATTGCCTCTAGATTGTCCAATTTTTTTTGGCATATAATTGCTTGTAGTAATCTCTTATGATCATTTGTATTTCTCTGGTGTCCATTTTAACTTCTCCTTTTTCATTTCTTATTTTATTGATTTGAATCCTCTCCTATTTTTTCTTGATGAGTCTGGCTAAAGGTTTATCAAATTTGTTTATCTTCTCAAAGAACCAACTTTTAGTTTCATTGATTTTTGCTATTGTTTTATTCATCTCTATTTCATTTATTTCTGCTCTGATCTCTAGGATTTATTTCCTTCTACTAACTTTGTTTTTTCTGTTTTTTTTTTCTCTTCTTTCTCTAGTTCCTTTAGGTGTAAGGATAGTTTGCTATTTGAGATTTTTCTTGTTTCTTGAGGTAAGATTTTATTGCTATAAGATTCCCTCTTGGAAACACTTTTGCTGCATCCCATAGATCATGGGTTGTCATGTTTTCATTGTCATTTGTCTCTAGGTATTTTTTTGATTTCCTCTTTGACTTCTTCAGTGATCCATTGATTATTTAGTAACATATTGTTTAGCCTCCACGTGTTTGCACTTTTTACAAGTTCTTTTTCCTGTAATTGATTTCTAACTTCACAGTGTTGTTGGAAAAGATGCTCGATATGATTTCAATTTTCTTAAATTGACCAAGGCTTGATTGGTGACCCAAGTTGTGATCTGTCCTGGAGCATGTTCCGTGCACACTTGAGAAGAAAGTGTATTATGCTGCTTTCAGATGGAATGTCCTATAAATATCAATTAAGTCTATCTGGTCTAATGTGTCTTTTAAAGCTTGTGTTTCCATATTTATTTTCATTTTGGTTGATCTGTGCATTGGTGAAAGTAGAGTGTTAAATTCCCATACTATTACTGTGTTACTTTTATGGCTGTTAGTCTTTGCCTTATGTATTGAGGTTCACCTATGGTCAGTGCATATATATTTACATTTGTTATGTCTTCTTCTTGGATTAATCCCTTGGTCATTATGTAGTGTCCTTCCTTATCTCTTGTAACATTCTTTACTTTAAAGTCTATTTTGTCTGATATGCGAATTGCTACTCCAGCTTTCTTTGATTTCCCTTTGCATGGAATATCTTTTCCCATCCCCTCACTTTCAGTCTGTATGTGTCCCTATGTCTGAAGTGGGTCTCTTGTAGACAGCATATATACTGGTCTTGTTTTTGTATCCATTCAGCCAATCTATATTTTTTGGTTGGACTATTTACTTCATTTACATTCAAGGTAATTATCAATATGTATGTTATTATTACCATTTTCTTATTTGTTTTAGGTTTGTTTTGTGTATCCTTTTCTTCCCTTGTGTTTCCCACTTAGAGTATTTCTTTTAGCATTTTTTGTAAAGCTGGTTTGGTGGTGCTGAATCCGCTTAGTTTTTGCTGGTCTATAAAGCTTTTGTCTTCTCCATCGAATCTGAATGAGATCCTTGCTGTGTAGAGTAATCTTAGTTGTAACTTTTTCCCTTTTATCACTTTAAATATACCTTGCCACTCCCTTCTGGCCTGCTGAATTTCTGCTGAAAGATCAGCTGATAACCTTATGGTGATTCCCTTGAATGTTATTTGTTGCTTTTAATAATCTTTTCTTTGTCTCTAATTTTTGTCAATTTGATTACTATGTGCCTTGGTGTGTTTCTGCTTGGGTTTATTGTGCCTGGGACTCTCTGTGCTTCCTGTACTTGGGTGGCTATTTCCTTTCCCATGTTAGGGAAGTTTTCAACTATAATCTCTTCAAATATTTTCTTGAGTCCTTTCTCTCTCTTTTCTCCTTTTGGGACCCCTATATTGTGAATGTTGGTGTGTTTAATGTCATCCCAGAGGTCTCTTAGTCTGTCTTCATTTCTTTTCATTCTTTTTTCTTTATTCTATTCCATGGCAGTGATTTCTACCTTTCTGTCTTCCAGGTCACTTACCCATTCTTCTGCCTCAGTTATTCTGCCTCAGTTATTCTGTTTTTGATTCCTTCTAGTGTATTTTTCATTTCCGTTATTGTATTGTTCATCTCTGTTTGTTTGTTCTTTAATTTTTCTAAGTCTTTGTTAAACATTTCTTGCATCTTCCTGATCTTTGCCTCCATTCGTTTTCTGAAGCCCTGGATCATCTTCACTATCATTATTCTGAATTATTTTTCTGGAAGGTTGTCTATCTCCACTTCCTTTAGTTGTTTTCCTGGGGTTTTATCTTGTTCCTTCATCTGGTACATAGTCCTTTGCCTTTTCGTTTTGTCTATCTATGAAAGCAGTTTTCATTCCACAGACTGCAGGATTGTAGTTCTTCTTGCTTCTGCTGTCTGCCTTCTAACAATACTGTTTTGTAGATTTGAAAGTTGCTAAGAGAGTATATCTTAAAAGCATTCATCACAAGTTAAAAAAATTTCTAACTTTGTGAAGTGATGAATGTTAACTACATTTATTGTGGTAATCTTTTCACAATATATACATATATCAAATCATTATGTTGTACAGCTTAAATTAATACAATGTTATATGTTAACTACATGTCAATAAAACTGGAGAAAATGACAATCAAAGTAAAAGATAAGGCCATAGTAGACTGTCAAAGAATTAGAGACTCAAATGCAACAGCCCAGTAAAAATGACACTGATTTTGCCAACTATTGACTAGTTTGACAATTTTGAAATACTCCTCCCTGTCTGCTTGTTCAGGCAAGTAACACTCATTGATGGCCCAAATGCTAAATCTGTATTTCTCTATCTCTCTTCTTCCCCACATGTCTGTCATCTTTTATCTGTAGTAAAAGCTGGCTAAAATATTGGATTTTAATAAATGCTTAGCCAACTCATAATTTAAAATATATACATTAAATAGCAAAAATAACCCCATATTTTTGGTGGGAAAGTATCAGAATCCATGATTCTGAGGGGGAATGCCATTTGGATATGCATTTTGAAAAACTTCAAGGTACTTCTAATATATCCCCTGAAGTGTTGTTATATGCCAGTTTCCACATAAGAATCAAAGATTTAGTTCAACTTCCTTAATTTATTGAACTACAAGCAGAGGCCCAAAGAGATGAAATGATTTACTCAAACAGCTATTTGTTGAAAAGCAGAGACCTGAGCCCTTTTTTAGTATACCATATTGAAACTCCCTACTGTAGACATTTTTGTCTCACAAAAGCCATTTTCTATCCTCTCCAATCCTGCATGTTCTTTAGTAACATCACCCTGGTTTAGGTCAGATTCTGGGAACTCATGTGTATTAGAGGAGGATGTACTGCCTCCTGAGCCCAGGATTCTAATCTTGATCAGCCAAAGTCAATTACCATAATTCAATTCCCTTTAGTCAGTCATTGGAAAAGTCATGGCTAATGAGCCAGAAGGAAAATTGTACACAGGTAACTTTTGGGAAAGTTTTTCTCACTGTTAAAAAGAGTCATAAGAAAATGTGGGGATATAATGATATCTGCAGTTGCAGCAGCCATCTTGTAATTCTAAAAGGACAAGACAAAAGCCAATATGGTATAGAACTGCAGATCGTAAAAAATGGAAGAATATGGATTCTTGCTGACATTGTAGATCACTGAATTAACCAACCTTGGAACCACCATATTTCCATGTTTCTTGTTTAGTGAGTTAATAAATCTCCATATTATTTACACTTATTTAGCATAAGTCTTCTGTAATTTACTATTTAAGGCATTCTGAATTGGGTTTTCCAGTACTTGGAGTCAAAATAATTTTGAAGGATACCCAGTATTAAAGGGCTAGAATATTTGTTCCCTGTACTTAAAAAAAGACAAATAACACAATTCTGCAATGCGATATAGTGGAGGGAGAGAACATTTAGTGTTAAAGGCTAATTAATAAAGACATCATAACTTAATGTGAGTTCCTTTTGAGAGAATATGAGAACTCCAAGAAACAGCCCCTTTAAAGTAATTTTAATGCTAATAGCAAAGAATGTCAACGAGATCTGCAAAGGTTATATTTTTAGGTTTATTAGTGCTGGTTATCATTACTAAGTAAAGTGAAATGGATCTCTACCAAATTGTAACTTTATGTTTATTGGCATTTTGATGGCTTAAAATTTATCTTCATTACCTTGTATTGCCACACATCCTTACTCTCACATCTGGCTGAAATAGCCTTGAAATTTGTCTGTATGATACTTCTGTCTTTTGTCTTGTTAGTTCCATGTTTGTATAGTTATGCAAATATATAATTTGAGATCTGTGAAACTCTGCTTAGTCTGTTCTTCTAAGTTGCACTTGAATTATCCGAGCTCATAGGGAAAATATCTGAGAAAGATCATAGAATATTTTCAAATCATTCAGTTGCAGGGAATCTCATGACTCATTTAGACCAACATAACATTCAGAGCTTCCAAATCTTTTCTCTTGTAAATGTCTGTGAGCTCTTCTAAATATAAGACATTGTGTAGAAGTGGCTACAAAAAGTTAGCACATCTACCCTGGAGTATAGGCTCAATGTATATAGATAGTTTGGTTGAGATGTGCCAGAAAGAGCCTCCAACCACCCTAATATCTCTCTGTTTGCCTGCCATAGGATCTGAAACTTCTCTGTTATAAAATCATTCTCTTTGAATTTGAAGGATTATTGCTTATAATTATTCCCTTTCTCAAAATCAAAAATTATGAATTAACAATGTAGACATTAGTTGATCAGTAGCTAAAATCAAGAATAAATTACAGAAAAAGAATATATATATATATATATATATATAAACTGAATCACTTTGCTGTACACCAGAAACTGACACAATCTTGTAAATCAACTACACTTCAATTAAAAAAAATAAATGAGACAGTGAGAATCTTAGAGAAAAGGTATTTGGGGAAGGATACTAGGGCCATACTAAGTAGGAAGTGCTAGGGTATCAAAGAGAAGTCCACCTACTCTTTACTCAAAGCTACAGCAAAATGCCTCTGATCCCAGAAAATTAAAAAATTCACTGTAGAAGAGTATTATTTTTATTGATCAAAAGGCACTTCCCAGCCAGTTTTCATTGGCTCTCAGATAAGAGGTTCTCAAACTTTAGTATATTTAAGAATCAACTATACAGCTTATTTTAAAAGCTGATTAACTCCTACCACTCTCATATAATGTTAGAACATAAAATTCTAGTTACACATGGGTGACCTAAGATGAGCTTAGGAATCTGTTATTAAGAAGTTTCAAAGAGTAATATCAGTAAGACAGCATATTAGGAAGTCCTGGACCCTCCTTCCCATCATAGACAAACAATTCAACTACACACAGACCAATTCCCTTTGTGAGAAATCCAAAATCTAGTTGAGAGGTATCTACACTGCATGTAGGCATAAAACAAGCCACATAAAAGTTGGAAGGAAAATTTGAGACGTGCTGTCATAATCCCTACATCTGGTACAGTGCCATACAACCAGGAGGAAACCCATATCTCCCAGCTTCTCCCTGGAGAAGGAAATAAAGGAATGTACCATACATCCAACACTCTGATTTTTCTGGGTGCTGCCTAAACCATTGCTTTTGTCTCACCTGACTTGGAGTGCTGATAGGACCAAGCATACTCTAGACACCTGTAGGTCACTGAGAACAAATACAGTTTCAACTAACATACTAGCAGTCACCACAGCCCATCCCCATGGTTCCATTTAAAGCAAACTGGCAAAAATCCCAGCTCCCAGCTTATTCCTGAGGAGGGAAGAAAAGTACTGGACCTTGTGTCCTATATTCTGATTTTCTGGCGGCTTCCCAAGGCACTGGCTTCTGCCTCTCCTGTGTCAAATGCTGACAGAACCTTGGGGGATGCTAAGGACAAAAACAGTGGCTTGGACTTGCATGAAGGTTTGAGAAGTCCCCAGAAAATGTGGCCAGGCTGATTGGAGAGGGTCTTCTCCTGTATGAGAGCTGTCAGTGAAAAATGGCAGAGGTGGCTGTTTTTCCTAAGGTACACATATCAACAAAAAGAGTCAAGGAAAAAGGTGAAACAAGGAAATATGTCCCAAAGAATTAAATAAGATAAATCTCCAGAGAACAAAGCCAATGAAACAGAGATATATGATTTCTCTGCCAGATAATTCAAAATAACTCATAAAAATGCTCACTATGGTCAGGAGAACAATGTGTGAATGAACAAATTAGAATTTAAAGAAATAGAAAATAGAAAAATGTCTGAAACAGAAATTATGGAGCTGAAGAGTAATTGAACTGAAAAAGTCACTAAAGGGATTCAACAGCAGAGTACATCTAACAGAGGAAAAGGTTAGCAAACTCAAAGACAGACCACTGGAAATTATCCAGTCAGAGGAGAAAAAAATAAAAGAATAAAAATAAGTGAAGAAAGTTTAAGGTGCTTAGGGGACACCATCAAGCAGACCAATAAAACATTATGAAATTCCCAGAAAAAGAAAAGAGAAAGAAAGGGTCAGAAAGTATATTCAAAGAAATAATGAATGAAAACTTCCCAAATCAGGGGAAGAAAATGGACATTCAGATACAGGAAGCAGAATGGTTCCCAAAAAGATAAATTCAGAGAACTCTACACTGAAACATATTATAATCAAATTGTCAAAAGTCAAAAACAAAGAAAATATTTTGAAAAAAGGAAGAAAAAAGCAAATTTTCCTATACCAGTGTACCCCCATATAACTATCAGTGGTTATCTCAGCAGAAAAATTGCAGAACAGAATGAATAGGATGATGTATTCAAAGTGCTGGAAGAGGAAGAACTGCCAACTAAGAATACTATGCCTGGCAAAACTCTTCTTTAAAAATGAAGGAAAGAAAAAAGATGTGCTAGACAAACAAAAGCTCAGGGATTTCATCATCATCAGACTTGCCTTACAAAAATGCTAAAGGTACAATACTATAATGGTGGTGGGTAAATCACTTTTAGTTTTAGTATAAAAGTTTAATACCAAAATATTAAAAACAACTATGACTATAAGAATATACTAGTGGACATGCAATACAAAAAGAAGTAAATTGTGACATAATTAACATAAACTGTAGGGGATGAAAAAATAAATATGTAGAGATTTTGTATGTGAATGAAGTTAAATTATATCAGATTAAAATACACTGCTATAAATATGTTTTTTTAATGTAAGCTCAATGCTAACCACAGAGGTAACACCTATAGAAGTTACATAAAGAAAATATCTGTAAATAGCTTTGGGTAGTATGGCCATTTTATCAATATTAATTCTTCCAATCCAAAAGCATGTGACATCTTTCCATTTTTTTGAATCACATTCAATTTCCTTCATCAATGTTTCATAGTTTTCAGCATATAGATATTTCACCTCCTTTGCTTAGTTTATTCCTAGTTATTTTTTATATGATTTTAAATGGGTTTTTTTAATGTTATCTTTCTGATATTTCATTATTAGTGTAAAGAAATGCAACACATTTCTATATAATAATGTTGTATCCTGCTACCTTACAGAATTCATTTATTAGTTCTAATAGTTTTTGTTTGGAGACTAGGGTTTTCTATACAGAGAACCATGTCACCTGCAAATAGTGACAGTTTTACCTCTTCCCTTCCAAAACAATCTACAGATTTAGTGCAATATATATCAAAATTCCCATGGCATTTTCACAAAACTAGAACAAATAATCCCAAAATGTATATGGAACCACAAAAGACCCAGAATTGCCAAAGCAATCATGAGGAAAAAGAATAAAGCTAGAGGTATAACACTTCTAGACTTCAGACTATACTTCAGAGCTACAGTAATCAAAATGGCATGGTATTGGCACAAAAACAGACACATAGATGAATGGAACAGAATAGAGAGCCCAGAAATAAACCCATGCACCAACAGTCAATTAATCTATGACAAAGGAGGCAAGAACATGCAGTGGAGAAAAGACAGTCTCTTCAATAAGTGGTGTTGGGAAAGCTAGACAGTTACATGTAAAACAAGAAGATTAGATCATTCCCTCACAACATATACAGAAATATACTCAAAATGGTTTAAATGCCTAAATATAGGACCTGAAAACATAAAACTCCCAGAAAAGAACATAGGCAGAACACTCTTTGACATACATCATACCAATATTTTCTTGTACAGTCTCCTAAGGCAAAAGAAATAACAGCAAAAATAAACAAATGGGACCTAATTAAGCATAAAAGCTTTTGCAAAGTGAAGGAAAGTACAGACAAAATGAAAAGACAACCTAAGAATGGGAGAAAATATTTGCAAATGAAGTGACTGACAAGGGATTAAGCTCCAAAATATACAAACGGCTCTTGCAGCTAAATATCAAAAAAAGAAATACCCAATCAAAAAATGGGCAGAAGATCTAAATAGATATTTCTCCAAAGAAGACATACAGATGGTCAAAAAGCACATGAAAAGATGCTCAACATTGCTAATTATTAGAGAAATGCAAATCAAAACTACAATGAGATGTCACCTCACACCACTCAGAATGGCCATCATCAAAAAGTCTACAAACAGTAAATGCTGGAGAGGGTGTGGAGAATAGGGAATGTTGGTGGGAATGTAAATTGGTACAACCACTATGGAGAACAATATGGAGGTTCCTTATAAAACTATAAATAGAACTACTATATGATCCAGCAATTGCACTTCTGGGCATATACCCTGAGAAAACCATGATTCAAAAAGATGCATGCACCCTGATGTTCATTGCAGCACTATTTACAATAGCCAGGACATAGAAGCAACCTAAATGTCCATCAACAGAGGAATGGATAATGAAGATGTGGTACATATATACAATGGAATATTACTCAGCCATAAAAATGAATGAAATAATGCCATTTGCAGCAACATGGATGGACCTACAGATTATCATACTAAGTGAAGCAAATCACACAAAGACAAATACCATATGATATCACTTATATGTGAAGTCTTAAAAATGATGCAAATGAATTTATTTACAAAACAGAAACAGACTCACAGACTTAGAGAACAAACTTATGGTTACTGAGGGGGAAGAGTGGGGGGAAGGATAGTTAGGGAGTTTGGGATTGACATGTACACACTGCTATATTTAAGATGGATAACCAACAAGGACAGGGAACTCTGCTTAATATTATGCAACAACCTAAATGGGGTAAGAATTTGAAAAAGAATAGATACATGTATATGTATAACTGAATCACTTTGCTGTACACCTGAAACTATTACATTGTTAATCAACTATACTCCAATATAAAATAAAAAGTTTAAAAAAATTTAAAAAGCAACTAGCAAAAGAAGAACAAATTAAGCTCAAAGTTAGTAGAAGGAAAGAAATAAAGAATAGAGCAGAAATAAATAGAACAGAAAAACAATAGAAAAATCCACAAATCAAAGAGATGGTTTTTGAAAAGATAAACATAGTTGGCAAACCATTAGTTATACCAAGAAAAATAAACAGAAACAGAAGATCCCAGTAAATAAAATCAGAAATGAAGGAGGAGACATTACAACTGATGTCAAAGAAATAAAAGGGATCATAACATACTACTGCAAACAATTATACACCTATAAATTGGATAACCTAAAAGAAATGGATAAATTCCTAACAACATACAACTTACCAAGACTGACTCATGAGGAAATAAAAAATCTGAACAGATCTGCAACTTGTAAAGAGATTGAATCAGTACTCAAAAACCTCCCAGCAGAGAAAAGCCCAGAACCAGATGACTTCACTAGTGAATTCTACCAAACACTTAAACTATTAACACCAATCCTTTTTAAAATCTTCTAAAAATATTGAAGATGAGGGGCACTCCAAAATTCATTCTATGAGGAAGAATTTCCATAATACCAAACCAAAACAAAGTAACTACAAGAAAACCACAGGCCAATATCATTAATGAGCATACATACAAAAATACTCAAAAAATACTAGCAAGACAAATTCAACAGCATATTAAAAAGGTTATACACAATGACAAAGTGGGATTTATAACTGGGATGCAAAGATAGCACAACATAAGAAATCAATTAGTGTGAGACACTGCATTAACAGAATGAAGGATAATACTTCATGATCATCTCAGTAGATTTATTATTTTTTTTAATGTTTTCTTCCAGTTTTACTGAGATATAATTAACATATAGCACTGTAAAAGTTTGAAGTGTACAGCACGATTTGACTTAACATAAATCATTAAATTATTACCACAAGTTTAGTGAGCATCCATCATCTCATATAGATATGAAATTTAAAAAATAGAAAAAAAATTGTCCTTATGATAACTCAGTACTTACTCTCTTAGCAACTTTCATATATAAAATACAACAGTGTAAACTATAGTCATCATGTTGTACATTACATCACTAGTACTTATTTATCTTGTAACTGGAAGTTTGTATCTTTTGACTACCTTCATCCAATTACTGCCCACCCCACCCCACATCTCTGGTAACCAAAAATCTGATCCTTTTTCCTATCAGTTTGCTTGTTTGATTTTGAAGTAATATTGACCTACAACACTATGTTAGTTCCTCTTACAAGACACAGTGATTTGATATTTCTGTACATTTCAAAATGATCACCAAAATAAGACTAGTTACCATCTGTCTCCGTACAAAGATATTGCATTATTATTGACTATATTCCCCACAGTGTACATTTCATACACATAACATTTATTTTGCAACTGGATGTTTGTTCCTCTTAATCTCCTTCACTTATTTCTCTCCTTCCTCCCCTCTGGAAACTACCTGTTTGTTCTCTGTATCAATGACTCTGTGTTTTATGTTTGTTTAGTTATTTTGTTTTTTGGATTCCACATATAAGTGAAATCATACTGAATTTGTCTTTCTCTGTTTGACTTATTTCACTTAGCGTAATACCCTCTAGGTGTTTGCCCCTTTGTGGCAATATAGATGCTGCAAAAGGAAAATTTCTCTTTTTCTATGGCTGAATAATATTCCATTGCATATACACATTGCAACTTCTTTATACATTCATCTATTGATGAGCACTTAGGTTGCTTCCATACCTTGGCTAGGTTGTTTCCATACCTTGGCTATTATAAATAATGCTCCAATGAACATAGAGGTGCATATATCTTTTCTAATAAGTATTTTTATTTCTTCATATAAATACCCAGGAATGGAAATGCTGGATCTGTATGGTAGTTCTATTTTTAACTTTTTGAGGAATCTCCATACTGGCTACACCAATTCACATTCCCACCAACAGTACACAAAGGTTCCCTTTTCTCCACATCCTTGCCAATACTTGTTATTTGTTGTCTTTTTGATGTGAGTCTCTTGTAGGTAGCATATATATGGGTCTTGTTTTTGTATCCATTCAGCCACTCTGTGTCTTTTGATTGGAGAATTTAGTCCATCCACATTTACAGTGATTATTGATAGGTATGTACTTTGGCCATTTTGTTAATTGTTTTGGGGTTGTTTTGTTCCCCAACCTTGGAGAAGTGGCCTTATGCGAGAGATGTACCGTGTGTCCCAGTAGTGCACTCCCTTCTGGTTGCCAGAGCTGTATGCTCTCAGGGTGCCCCCCATGTGTGCTGCATGGGCCTTTCTCTTGTGGCAGGCTGACTACTGCGAGCAGTCTAGTAAGAATTTTGGCATCTGACTACTGTGAGCAGTCTAGTAAGAATTTTTGGCATCTGGTCCTGCTTTGTGTGGAGGCTACTGGCTATTGGTGGGTGGGGGCCATGTCTCAAGGTGCCTGGTTGTGGGTCTGTGGGTCCCAGATATAGTGTATACCTGCTGCTGGGAGTAGCAAGTTCCTGACACAGCTGGTTACAGGGCCTGGGGTATCCCAAAGCTGGTGTCACCCCACTGGTAGGTGGGGCTGGGGCTCAGGAAGTCCATGGGCTAGTGTCTAGTGTCAGCTCACTGGTAGGTGGAGCTACCTGGAGCAGCTGTGGGTTCTGGGGGTCCTAAGGCAGCTGACTGTCTGGTGGGTGGAGCTGTGTTGCTGCCTGGCTAGCTGCTTGGCCTGAGGGGTTCCAGTGATGGTTATGGGAGGTCAGTAGGCAGGTCAGGTTCTTTTGCTAAAAAAACTAGAGGGAGCATTCCAAAATGGATCTTGCTAGCACCACTATCCCATGGTAGAACTAGCTCCCCAAAATGGTTGCCACAAATATCTATGTCACCATGGTGAGTTCCAGTTGCCTGCTGCCTCTCTGGATGGCTCTCAAAAAGACCCAGGGCCCTTTCAAATGACTGCTTCTACTCTGAGTCAGAGAGTATGTGAGATTTTGTGTGTACTCTTCAAGAGTGGAGTCTCTATTTACTACAGTTCCCTGGCTTTCCTGAAAATAAGACCCACTGGTCTTCAAGCCAAATGTTCCGGAGGTTCACCTTCCTGTTTCAGGACCCCTGAACTGGGGACCCCACGGTAGGGCTTAGATGCCTCACTCCTTGGGGGAACCTCTCCAATTGGAACTTCTCCTATTTGTGTGTCACCCACCCAGTGGTATGGGTCTTGACTCTACCATGACTCTGCTCCTGCTACCCATCTTGTTGTGGTTCCTTCTTTATATCTTTAGTTTCAGAAGATCTTTTCCACCAAATCTTAAGGTCTTTCTCATCAATAGTGCTTTGTAAACAGTTGTAATTTTTGTAATTTGTATGCCTGTTGGAGGAGGTGAGCTCAGGGTCTTCCTACTCCACCATCTTGGCTATTCCCCAGCATCTCAATAGATTTAGAAAAATGCATTTGACAAAATTCAACATCCATTCATGATAAAACCTCTCAACTAGTAATAGAAGGAAATTACCTTAATATACTAAAGGTCATATATGAAAATATCACAGCTAACATCATTCTCAAAGATCAAAATCTGAAAGCTTTCCCCCCAGCATCAGGAACAAGACAAGGATGCCCACTCTCACCACTGCTATTGAATATAGTACTAGAAGTCTTAGCCAGAGAAATTAGAAATCCTATCCAGGAAAGGAAGAAGTAAAATTATCTCTTTCTAGATGACCTGATTTTTTATGTACAAAACCCTAACAATACAAAAAAAATGTTAGAACTAATAAACAAATTCAGTAAACTTGCAAGATATAAAATCAACATCTAAAAATCAGTTGTGCTACTATGCACTAACAAGTAACTATCTAAAAAGGAAAGTAAGAAAAAAAATTCCATTCACAGTAGCATCAAAAATAGTAAAACATTTAGAAGTAAACTTAACCAAGGAGGTGAAAGACTTGTGTACTGAAAATTATAAAACACTGGTGAAAAAAATTTAAAAAGATACAAATATATCGAAATACACCTGCGTTCATGGATTGGAAATCTTAATATTGTTAAAATGTCCATGCTATGTAAAACAATCTACATATTCTATGTATCCATAGCATAACCCCAATGGCATTTTTACAGAAATAGAAAAAAAATCCTATAATTCATATAGAACCACAAAGGACCCTGAATAACCCAAACAATCTTGAGAAAGAAGAACAAAGTTTGAAGCATCTCACTTTCCGATTTTGAAGTATATTATGAAGCTACAGTAATTTAAACAATACATTACTGACATAAAGACAGACACCAATGGAACAGAATAGAGACTTCAGAAATAAACCCATGCATATACAGTCAACTGATATTCAGCAATAGAACCATGAATATACAATAGGAAAGAACAATCTCTTCAACAAATGGTGCTAGGAAAACTGGATATCCAGATGCAAAAGACTGAATTCAAACCTTATCTTACAATATACAAAAATCAAATGAAAATGAATTAAGGACTTAAATATAAGACCTGAAACTGTAAAACTCCTAGAGAAAACATTGGGAAAACTTATTGACATTGGTCTGTCAATGATTTCTTGGATATGACATCTAAAGCACGAGGAACAAAAGCAAAAATAAACATTAATCTAAAAAGACTCTGCAGAGCAAAGGAAACTAACAGTTTGTAATGGGATCCTATAGAATAGGAGAAAATATTTGCAAATCATATATCTGATAATGGGTTAATATCCAAAATATATAAGAACTCATATAACTCAATAGCAAAGAACAAACAACTACAACAAAAGTTAAAGAGGAAAAAGACCTGAATTGACATTTCTTCAAAGAAGACATACAAATGGCAAACAGGTATATGTAAAAGTGTTCAACATCACTAATCATCAGGGAAATTAAAATGAAAACCACAATTAGACATTACCTGACATTGTTAGAATGGTGATTATCAAAAATGAACAAACAAAAAAGGATAAAAATTGTTGGTGAGGATGTGTCGAAATTGGAATCCTTGTGCATTGTTAGTGGGAATGTAAAATGGTGCAGCCACTGTGAAAAACAGTATAATTTTTTCCTCAAAAAATTAAAAATAGTGCTACCACATGATAGAGCAATCCCATTTCTAGGTATATTTAAAGGAAATGAAATCAGGATCTTGAAGAGATATCTGTATTCCGATGTTGTTTGCAGAACTATCCACAATAACCAAGATATGGAAACAATACAAGTGTCCATTTAGATGAGTGGATAAATAAGATGTGATATATACATACAATGGAATATTATTCAGCCTGTAAAAGAAGGAAATTCTATCATATGCAACAACATGGATTAACCTTAAGAATATTATGTTAAGTGAAATAATCCAGGCACAGATGAACAAATATTGTATGAGGAATTTAAAATTCCTTATTAAAGCAGAGAGTATAATAGTGGTTTCCAGGAGCTGGGGGAAGAGGGAAATGGGGAGTTGCTGTTCAATTGGTATAAAGTTTCAGTTATGTAATATAATTGAGTTCTACCAATCTTCTTTAAAAAATTGTGCCTATAGTTCACAATATGTATTGTACACTTAAACTTTTGTTAACAGGGTAAATATTACTTTAATTTATACTTACCACAATAAGAAAAAAAAGAAAACAACTTCCTCAGTTGCATGTAAATTGGGCTGCACAACACAGTTTGAAAAATTTGGCTACTAAGATCAGGAGTAAAGCAAGGATGTTATCTCTCACTGTTCCTATTCAGCATTATAATGGAAGTCTTAGCTAATGTAGTAAGACAGGAAAAGTAAAGAAAAAGTATACAGACTAGTAAGGAAGAAATAAAACTGTCTTTCTTTGCAGGTAACATGATTATCTGTGTAAAGAGTCCCATGAATCAACAAAAAAATCTCCTGGAACTAATTAGCATTATTAATTATGAAAAGGTTGCAGAATACAAGAATAACATACTAAAGTCAATCATTTTTCTGTATACCATGAACAACTGGAATTTGAAATTAAAAACATGATACCATTTATAATAGCACTCAAAAAATTGAAATACTTAGGTATAAATCTAACAAAATATATACAAGATCTACATGAGAAAAATTATAAAACAGATGACAGAATTCAAAGATCTAAGTAAATGGAGAGATATTCCATGTTCATGAAGAGAAACGCTCAATATTGTTAAGATTCCAGTTGTTTCCAAATTGATCTATAGATTCAACACAATCTAATCAAAGTTTCATTAAGTTATTTTGTGGGTATGAATATTGACAAATTGCCTCTGAACTTTATATGGAAAGGCAAAAGACCCTGATTACCAACACAATATTGAAGGCAAATAATCAAAGGGTGATATGGTCTGAATGTTTGTCTCCCTGAAATTCACATGTTGGAATCCTAATGCCAAATGTGATGGTGGTAGAAAGTGAAGCCTTTGGGAGGTGATTAGGTCATGAGGGTGGAGATCCCATTGAGCCCCATAGCCCCTTTCACCATGTGAGGATGAAATGAGAAATCTGTGACCTGGAGAGGATGCTCACTATAACCTGATCATGCTGGCACCTTGATCTTGGACTTCTAGCCTCCAGACCTGTGAGCAATAAAAGTTGGTTGTTTATAAACTACCCAGTATGGTATTTTGTTATAGCAGCCCAAACAGACTATGAGAGAAGGCTAACACTACTCAACTTCAAGACTATAAAGCTACAATAATGACTACAGTGTGGTATTGGTGGAAGAGTAGACAAATAGATCAATGCAACAGAAAGCCAGACATATATGTACCCAAATGTGGCCAAGTGATCTTTGACAAAGGAGTAAGCACAATTCAGTGGAGAAAGGGTAGTCTTTTAAAATAATGGTGTTAGAATATGTGGGAATACTTAGGCAAAAAAAAAAAAAAAAAAAAGAATCTAGACACAGACCTTACACCTTTCATGAAAATTAACTCAAATTGCATCATAACTGTAAAATGAAAAACTATAAAACTAGCAAATAACAGGAGAAAATCTAGATTGCCTTGGGTTTGGTGATGACTTTTTAGATATGACACTATACAATGAAAGAAAATATTGGATAAATTGAATTGGACTTCATCAAAATTAAAAAAATTCTGCCCTATGAAAGACACCATTAAGAAAATAAAAATACAAGCCATGGACTGGGAGAAAATTATTTGCCAAATAAGCATCTGATAAAGATCTGGTATCCAAAATATACAAAGAACTCTTAAAAACTCAACAGTAAGAAAACAAACAACTCAGTTTTTAAAATGGGCAAATGATCTGAACATAATCTCACCAAAGATCTACAGATGGTAAATAACATGAAAAGATGCTCAAAATTTTATCTCTTTAGGGAATTGTAAATTATAACAGCAATGAGATATCACTACACCCCTACTAGAATGGCTAAAATCCAAAATACTGACAACAGCATATATTGGCAAGGTTGTGGTGTAACAGGAACTCTTATTCATAGCTGGTGAGAGTACAAAGTCATACAAGCCACTTAGAAGACAATTTAGCAGTTTCTTACAAAATTAAACATACTCTTACCATGTAATCCAGCAGTCACTCTCCTTGGTATGTACTTACTCAATAAGTTGAAAACATAGCCACAGAAAAACCTCCATACAAATGTCTATAGCAGCTTTATTAAAAATTGCCAAAACTTGGGAACAGCAAAGATATCCTTCAATGAGTGAATGGATAAACAATTTGTGCTACATCCACAATAAAAAGAAATGAGCTGCCGAGCCACAAAAAAGACATGGAAGAAACTTGAATTCATATTGTTAAGTGAAAGAAGTGAACCTGAAAGTTTTCATACTGTATGATTCCAACCATACAGCATTTTGGAAAAAGCAAAACTGTGAATACAGTAGAGATATCAGTGGTTGCCAGAGTTTGTGGGAAGGACGGAGGGATGAAGAGATGGAGCACGGGAGATTTTTAAGGCAATGAAAATATTCTGTATTATACTGTAAAGGTGGATATATGACATCATACTTTTGTCCAAATACATTAAATGTACAAGAAAGAGTGAACCCTAATGTAAACTATGAACTTTATTTAGTAATAATAAACCAGTAATGACCCATCAATTGTAATAAATGTAGCATATTAATACAAGATGTTAATAATAGAGAACACTGAGGGAGGAACAGAGTGGCATACAGGTGCTCTCTGTAGTTTATGCTCATATTTTGGTAAACCTGAAACTGCTCTAAAAATAAATTGTATATATATATATATATATATATACATATATACATATATATAATATATACATATATATATGTATATATATATACATATATACATAATATATATATATATATAATGTACATATATATGATGATTTTTTTGGCTTCTTTAGAAAGTTAGTATGATTTATCCTAAAATTCAGAGAGAGTATTTTTTTCTGATTTCTTCCAGTTTTGAGACCATAAACCACTTTAATCATGATGTTTATACATCATCAGTCTCTTGGTTTAGTTGTTTGCAGTCTTCTATCAGGCAATATGGAAAATCTTGGCAATCTTGAAATCCAAGTAAAAGCTTTGTAATAATAGTGTTTTACCATCTGTTTATTTTGCTGTTTCCATATTATAAATGAAGCTACACTACTGTTCTTTTGACCTCTAGCTTTGTATTTCATATCATTCAATATCAACTATGATGGACAAAAAGGAAAATAATTGGCATATTTGTTCAATTTTCCTTTCTCGATTTATTCATTCTGTCTTGGATAATCTTTACTTAATATTTAAAGCCCTTACAGGATTCACCTGATTATGATTCATTTTTTTTCTTTCAATTAACAAGGCTATGATTAAAAATGACATGTTTTGGACTATGGCACAGAATTTGAAAGTCTTTGTTTCTATTCTTGGTCTTTCTGCAAATGATCTTAGTAACCTTGAACAAGAAACTTTTATTCTGTTTCTAACCTTCTGGGAAATACAAATGCCATGTAACTGGTAATTAGTGTCTGCCTCATAGCTTTTCTATCTATAATGCTTCTCAAAATAAAGCCTGTAGAGATATGAATAGACTTAAGTAACTTGTAATCTTGCTACAGTCTTAGTTTTATTGTATTTTGTGCAAATAGATAGGTCTTTATATTATCCTAACTATATGCTGGTGTCTCATCTATCTATTTTTTCCCTGCTGCTTTCCAAAATCAATTTGAAGTGTGGTGTTAATTTTAAGAGGCTGACAGGGGCTGTTGTGAGTTTATCTCACTTTGATCAGAATCCAGAGTAGACCATTGTGTACTTACACAAAAGGTGCCATTGCCTGTGCTTAAATTTTTAAAAAAGATTTGCTATCCTAAGATTAACTAAAGAAGGAAAGGGGAAATGTGCTTTTAAAACATGATTGTCTCACAAGTTCTAGAACATGAGTCAAACTCATATCCACAGAGATCAACAAGGTTTCAGTTATCCAGATATGTAATAATTTTGAGTAGTGGGACTGTGACAAATTCAATCACAAGCACCATGTAAAGATGGCAGACACTACTCAGTCCAAGCTGATTGTTGCCACGAGTCTCAATATTATATCTTATTTTTTCCAAAGAAGCTGGAAATACAATTTTAAAATTTAAAATAATAATCTTTTGAATTTTAAGGTTAAGTAAGATTAATTTTAAGATTAATTCTACAAATATTTGGGTCAAACCAAACATGCCTGTGCATGAGCCAGATTCAGGCCATAAGCTAATTTCAGATTTAATCTACTTTCAGAATATCTTGTTAAACTTGAAACACATTTTCCTCTTTGAAGTATGAGTGTAATTGAGGCATGTACAGTCACAGAGATTGCTAGGATAGAACTACACAGGAATGAGGACTGATTTCTCTATCTTACCATATCTTTGTATTTGGAAGAATTTCATAAAGAATAAAAAGAGCCTGAATGTAACAATAATGGATTTTTAACTTAAACAAACATCTAAATGAAACTACATGCTCCTGATGAAATACAACTGGTCCATAATATACAAGAATAGAAATGAAAAGATTTTCTCCCCACTGAGCCTCTAGTCCTACTCCCCAGAAATATCCATTATCAAGTCTCTTACAGATCCTTTCAGAGATTTTATTTTTACAAATAGATTCCTACAATGCATCTTGCTCTGCAACTTGCTCTTTTCACTCTTAATAGCAATATTTATTGGCCATAATACAAATCATAAAATATACATTTACTTTCACTCATTTTAATGGTATCCCATTGTATGCCTGTACCATAAATTTGCTAAATCAATCTCTATTGATTGACATTAACTTTTGTTAGTTTCTTTTTTTTCTTAACGATTACTAATATAGTAGTGCTATGATGAAAATCATTTTATGTATATGTCGGAAGACTTTTGCCTGCATATATATAGGATGAATTCCTTACAGAGGGAAAATATGCATTTTTTAAAAAGATGCTTGTTGCCAGACTGTGATCCAAAATATGTTACACCAATTTACATTCCCAGCAACAGCAGATGAGTGGTATTTCTTCACATTCTCGCCAATACTTGAGAGTAATCTCTTAGCCATAAGCATTCGGCATGCCAGGGGCATCAATCAGTATGTCTAACATAGGGAATGAAGAGAATTGTCTAATCCAGTGAGTTGTTCAAATGAGATCAGTTAAAGTAGCTTTAGCTATTTTAATCCTCCTTATGGCTTTGTGTCATGTGTTGAAAGTTTTTCCCCACTCAGATTATTTAAGAATGCAAACCATGTTTTCTAAAATAGATTTTTAAACAACTATTTTTAAACATCTGTAATGAAATAAATTTTAACTGAGCTGAATCAAGTAGAATATTCTTAGATAATCTCAATGGAAGACGTCACACATACAAAGCTTCACAGAGCTGTGTATGTCTTAATTCAATGTGTTTTGAATAAAATTAAAAGTCAAATGGGAAATTATAGGAATATCTTCTTAAAAAGACAAAGAATATATATAATTGTCATATGAAGATCTTTTAACAACACTCTAATAAAATAGGCAAAGGACATGAAAGGACAATTACCAAAAGAAGAAATACAGCTGACAAGAAACATAAGAAAATATATTCATTCAAGTTAATAATTATAGCAACTCAAATTTACCATGATTTACTTATACAATTCTTAAAGGTGAAAATAATTGCTATTGCTCAGTGCTCCTGAAGATGTAGTGAGATGATATCATAAATTGGTACTGCATGCTGTAAAGCTTCAAGCCTTTTCAGTATCCAGATTTAACCTGAATTTCCCTAGGCTCCAAAAGCCAACTGGAATAAGCAAAGTCACATTAACATCATGACTCAATTTTTCTTGCCTTTAGGTTCTTACTTATTCAGATTCTTATTCCAGTTCACCACATAATCTGCCCGTGCTCCACAAGCATTTCTGAGAGTTCCCAGGCAATGTTTCTTATGCGTTCGAAAATGAGAACTTATCCCATATACACTCCTCTTCTATCAGATTTCCACTGGAAATCCACCATATCCAACTAACATTCAATGTAAGAGGTAAACAACCACCATCTTCAAAGAATGCTCTGCTTTGGAGAGTGCTGCATTCACATTCAGGAAACAGACTCCAGAACACAGCAAGAAAAACAATAATTTAGAAAACTATTAAAAAATCATCCCACACTATGGATCCCCTCCTCCTGTCATTATACCTCCTTATGATAAGGAGATAAAGTTGAAAAGGAATTTCTACAAAGAAGATGAAGTGTATGTTATATGATACATACTTTGACCCTGAGAGTTAAGGGCAATTTTCCAAGAAGTACAATTGACCATCCTAGTTTGGTTCTATACACACATATCTAACTATAATGTTTAAACTGGTTTAATTTTGCTGTTGCTAACAATAGACTCTGAAATAACCATGTTTAGGGGAAAAAAAAGTCATGTTTAGGTCCAAATTAACAGCCCACATCGCCTTCTTACAGGAACATCAGAGGAAGGGTTTACTCCTTAATCTAATTTCACCAAAAACTGTCAAGATGAGTACTGAGGGAGGCAGTGAGGAGATCAAAGATATAATTTAATATATGCAAATAACTACAGTAAATTGTCAGATATAGTAAAAAACCTTTAGAGATTAAATTCATGAGTTTCTAAGGTTTTCTGTTTGATTAGTTAGTTGGTTGAGTTTTTTTTTAACTAATAACTCATCTTTCTTGATATAGCATAGTAGATAATGATGTTAGTACTTCCATCAGTGAAACTAAACTTAAATATATACTTAAGAAATGTCCTTGGGCTTCCCTGGTGGCGCAGTGGTTGAGAGTCCACCTGTCAATGCAGGGGACACGGGTTCGTGCCCCGGTCCAGGAGGATCCCACATGCCGCGGAGTGGCTGGACCCATGAGCCATGGCCGCTGAGCTTGCGCGTCTGGAGCCTGTGCTCCGCAACGGGAGAGGCCGCGACAGTGAGAGACCCGCGTAGCACAAAAAAAAAAAAAAAAAAGAAAAGAAATGTCCTTTGCTCTGAAACTGAATGATCCCATGATCATCAGATCTGAGAAAAGTAACTCTAATTTTGAGTGATTTTTACCCCTTACCATATCTGCTTACAACTAATATATTATTGTCAAACATGTTTGAAACTAGATTTAAAATTAAAATATAAGAATTTTAGCACTATCAAACTATTTAAATTATTATATTCTTAAGCATTTTTTATCCATTCTGGACCAGATTGAACTATCCTTGAAGAAAAATATGCAAAGAAAAGAAACCTTAAGAAGTAATACTTTCTGAACAAAATGCAAACTACATTAAAAGATTATCTGGAATTCAATAGTTCTGGTATTTTCCTACGATTAGATATGATGCTTTAAAAGCAATAATTAGAGTCCAAATGATTGTTTATTAAGTCTCTCTAGTGCAAATTGCCAGAATTATTAACAGGAACCAAAAATACCATGTACTTAACAGTGCAAAACTGTTGAAAAGCAAATGATTTATATAAAGTTATATAGCTCAAGAGGTAAGATAATGCCTATTTTACTATTGTTGTTAAAATAACAACTGAAATCTAACCAATTACATTACTAATGGATGGAAAAGCACAACGCATAATTTGATCAAAGAAAACCCTAATTGTCCTGCTCCATACTTAGCAACAGTAAGATGATAGAGACATTTGCACATCACCAAAAGGAACTGATCAAAAGAAAAGGTCTAAATATTTGGTGGAAGGCAAAATTCAGTGGCATGCTTTGATTTTTCCACAAATGAAGTATATAAACCAGAAGAGCGATATCTAATCTAAGTTTGAGATCTTTTTCCCCTGACTTTCTGATACCTGTGTTTAAAATAGGGGATCAGGACTTCTCTGGTGATCCAGTGGTTAAGACTCTAAGCTTCCACTGCAGGGCGTGTGGGTTCGATCCCTGGGTGAGGAACTAAGATCCCCTCATGCAGTAGAGCGCAGCCAAAAAAAAAAAAAAAGACTAGATAAAATAGGAGATCTACCTCTTACCGTTCTGCTGGGTTATCAAATATATCTAATAGGACCTAGATAGGCTTGGTTCTATTATTAAAATAGTTCTTTTCTATTTATATGCATCCTTTATACCAATATCATTTTACACTACTTCTGCATTCCTATCTACTACATAAGCTAATGAATAAAGAGTGCACATCAATCATACAAAGTCGCTCCTTTATTCCTGTCTTGATATTTTTACTAGATATCTTCTAAATCAAAATGGTAGCATATAGCCTCTCTATATAGCCTACAAAATAGGGGGAAAATAACAGATCCACATTAGTGCCCCTTAGTTAATACTTCTGCCAGAGGGATGATATTGCACAGTAAATTGACATAATCATGCTGCAAAATTAAAGACAACTTTTGTCAGGGTCTTCATATGGAAATAACTTCCCATCAAAGGAAGTTAGCAAAGGAACATTTCTATGTCTAAAACATAAGTCAGGAAACACAGCCAACAAAAAGAATGCCGGCAAGAAAGGCAAGAGGCTAAATAAAGCTGGGTGACAACAAATAACAAATCCATGTAAGGTCTGCATTTTACATATTTAAGGGTATCACCTCTGTCTTTAAGAGACTTTTTCCCTCTCTGATACAACAAATATTCACTGAATGGATAAGGCACTTGGGATACAGATGAGTGAACTATGGTGTATGCCTCAAGGATTTTACAAATGAGAGAAGATGATCAAAATTACATTGTTTCAAAGAAAATAAGCACTAAGATAGATGTATGTATATGGTCCTTAGGAACACAAAAAAAGGACATTTCTCCCTGACTTGGCAGTCTAGGGAAAGCTTTCTGGAGTAGGTGATACCTTAGTTGAATCTTGAAAGCTGAGTAAGAGTTATCCAGAAACTAACTGAAAGATAGAAAGCACATTTACAGGGACAGGAAGGAGTATGAGCAAAACAAAGGAAGTGAGAAACAGCATAACATGTTTGAGAACTATAAGCACTTTGAAATTAGATCATCAAAATAAGACAGGGAAGAGTGAGAGATAAGATTGGAGAAACATAGAACCAGACTTTGAACAACCTGGAGTAGCAAGCAAAGAATGTGAATTTTTATTTAGTAAGCAATAAACAACCCCAGAATTATAACATAGAGTAGTATGATCAGTTTTGTATTCACCTATATTCATATGAATGATGTGTTATGATGGATGGATTGGAGAGGAAGAGGGAAACGTAGTTAGTAGGTTATTATAATAGTCCATAAGAGAAACAACTGAATTATTCTAATGGAAGTAAGGGTGAAGAGGATGAGAGGAATCTGAAATACACTGAGTAGAAAACTCAACCAGACTGGTTATTAATTGGTTGTCAAGGAGAAGACTAGAATGAACCCAGGGTTTCTGGTGTCAATAATTATGTGGATAAGGATGCTATTTACAGTGGCCTAGAATGCAGAAGCAGGAATATTTTTAAGTAGTGATGTGACAATTTCAGTTTTGGATATTTGGAATTTGAGGAACCCATAGCATATATTAAAGTACATATCACCAGTAGGCAATAGGTTATATATATTTGAGCTCAAGAAGGAGATTAATGCTGGAGATATAGATTTAAGGGGTTGTCCATTCAAATTCTCTTTAAAACTATGGAAGTAAATAAGAATGAGAGAGAAAAGCATTGTTATGTATGAAGCCCTGGGCAGGTCCCATGGTTAAGTGGAGAGAAACCCATGAAGGTGAACAACATGAAACAACTAGAAAAGTACAAGAAGAAACAGGGAAATGGAAAGCTAATGAGAATAGAGGAGGAGAATATAAAATGCAAGAGAAGTCTAGCAAGACAATGGAAAATGTCCACTTAGACAACAAGGCAGTCACTTGAAACCTTTTCAAGAGCAGTTCTCGGTAGCGTTGTTGTTGAAGTGGAAGTTAGATTGCTGTGTATTGAGAAGTGATGCAAAGTGAGGATTAAAAGAGTGTGTGAAAACTACTTTTTGAAAAGTCTAAGAAGAGAAGGAGCAATAGGACAATTGCTAGGGAAACATACAGCATCACAAGAGGGTTATTTGTAAAAATATTTTTGAGCTAAGATTCATATAACATGAAATTCACCTATTTAAATGAGCAATCCAGTGACATTTAATACATTTACAATGTTGTGCAACATCACCTGTATATAGTTCCAAAACATTTCCATCATTCCAAAGTAAAAACCCTTAACCATTAAGCAGTTTTGCCCCCATTCCTCTATCCCATAGCCCTTGGCAACCACCAGTGTGCATTCTCTTACTATTGCTTTATCTATTTTTTATATTTAATATAAATGGAATCATACAATATGTAACATTTTGTGCTTGATTTCTTTTACTTAACAGTATGTTTGAGGTTCATCTACATTGTAACATGTAACTACTTCATTTTCATGGCTAAACAATATTCCATTGTAGGTATATAGTACAATTTCTTTACCCATTCATCCATTAATGGACATTTAGGCCATGTCCACCTTTTGTCTATTGTGAATAGGACTGCCATGTACATGCATGGCATGTATTTAAGTACTTATTTTTATTCTTTAGGGTATGTACATAGGAATAGAATTTCAGGGTCATATGGTAATTCTATGCTTGATTTTCTTAAGAACTGCCAAGCTGTTTTCCAAAGTGGAAAGGAAGAAATAAAATTATTTCTGTTTGCAAATGACATGATCTTTTATATAGAAAATCATAATAATGTCCCAAAAAGCTGTTAGAACTAATAAACAAATACAGGTGCTGGGAAGATGGCGGAAGAGTAAGACGCAAAAATCACCTTCCTCCCCACAGATACACCAGAAATACATCTACACGTGGAACAAATCCTACAGAACACCTACTGAAGGCTGGCAGAAGACATCAGACCTCCCAAAAGGCAAGAAACTCCCCATGTACCTGGGTAGGGCAAAAGAAAAAAAGAAAAAAACAGAGACAAAAGAATGGGGACGGCACCTGCACCAGTGGGAGGGAGCTGTGAAGGAGGAAAAGTTTCCACACACTAGGAAGCCCCTTCGCGGGCGGAGACTGCGGGAGGCGGAGGGGGGAGCTTCGGAGCCGTGGAGGAGAGCACAGCAACAGGGGTGCGGAGGGCAAAACGGGGAGATTCACGCACAGAGGATCGGTGCCGACCGGCACTCACCAGCCCGAGAGGCTTGTCTGCTCACCCTCCGGGGCGGGCGGGGCTGCGAGCTGAGGCTCGGGTTTCGGTTTCGGTCGGAGCGCAGGGAGAGGACTGGGGTTGGCGGCTTGACCATAGCCTGAAGGGGTTAGTTCACCACGGCTACCCGGGAGAGAGTCCGGGGAAAAGTCTGCACCTGCTGAAGAGGCAAGAGACTTTTTCTTCCCTATTTGTTTCCTGGTGCGTGAAGAGAGGGGTTTAAGATCACTGCCTAAAGGAACTCCAGAGACGGGCGCAAGCCGCGGCTGAAGTACGAACCCCAGAGACGGGCGGGAGACGCTAAGGCTGCTGCTGCCGCCACCAAGGGGCCTGTGGGCGAGCACAGGTCACTATCCACACCCCTCTTCCAGGGAGCCTGTGCAGCCCGCCACTGCCAGGTTCCCGGGATCCAGGGACAACTTCCCCGGGAGAATGCACAGCAGGCCTCAGGCTGGTGCAACGCCACGCTGGCCTCTGCCGCCGCAGGCCCGCCCTGCACGCCGTGCCCCTCCCTCCTCCTGGCCTGAGTGCGCCAGAGCCCCCGAATCAGCGGCTCCTTTAACCCTGTCCTGTCTGAGCAAAAAAATGACGCCCTCCAGCGACCTACATGCAGAGGCAGGGCCAAACCCAAAGCTGAGCCCCTGTGAGCTGTGAGAACAAAGAAAAGAAAGGGAAATCTCTCCCAGCAGCCTCAGAAACAGCGGATTAAAGCTCCACAATCAACTTGAGGTACCCTGCATCTGTGGAATACATGAATAGACAACGAATCATCCCAAATTGAGGAGGTGGATTCGAGAGCAAGAGCTATGATTTTTCCCCCTTTTCCTCTTTTTGTGAATGTGTATGTGTATGCTTCTGTGTGAGATCTTGTCTGTAGAGCTTTGCTTCCACCATTTTTCCTAGGGTTCTATCCGTCCATTGTTTTTATTTTTAAAATTTTTTTTTCTTAAAAATTAATTTTAATAACTTTATTATACTTTTCTTTCTTTCTTTCTTTCTTTCTTTCTTTCTTTCTTTCTTTCTTTCTTTCTTCACACTTCCACTATTCTCTCTACTTTTTCTCCCTTTTATTCTGAGCCGTGTGGATGAAAGGCTCTTGGTGCTCCAGCCAGGAGTCAGGGCTCTGCCTCTGAGGTGGGAGAGCCAACTTCAGGACACTGGTCAACAAGAGACCTCCCAGCTCCACATAATATCAAATGGCGAAAATCTCCCAAAGACCTCCATCTTAACACCAGCACCCAGCTTCACTCAATGACCAGCAAGCTACAGTGCTGGACAACCTATGCCAAACAACTAGCAAAACAGGAACACAACCCCATCCATTAGCAGAGAGGCTGCCTAAAATAATAAGTCCACAGACACCCCAAAACACACCACCAGACATGGACCTGCCAACTAGAGAGAAAAGATCCAGCCTCATCCACCACAACACAGGCACTAGTCCCCTCCACCAGGAAGGCTACACAACCCACTGAACTAACCTTAGCCACTGGAGACAGATATCAAAAACAACGGGAACTACGAACCTGCAGCCTGCAAAAAGGAGACCCCAAACACAGTAAGATAAGCAAAATGAGAAGACAGAAACACACACAGCAGATGAAGGAGCAAGATAAAAATGCACCAGACCTAACAAATGAAGAGGAAATAGGCAGTCTACCTGAAAAAGAAATCAGAATAATGATAGTAAGGATGATCCAAATCTTGTAAATAGAATGGACAAAATGCAAGAAACATTTAACAAGGACATGGAAGAAATAAAAATGAAACAAGCAATGCTGAACAACACAATAAATGAAATTAAAAGTACTCTAGATGGAATCAATAGCAGAATAACTGAGGCAGAAGAACGGATAAGTAACCTGGAAGATAAAATAGTGGAAATAACCAGTGCAGAGCAGAAGAAAGAAAAAAGAATGAAAAGAACTAAGGACAGTCTCAGAGACCTCTGGGACAACATTAAACACACCAACATTCGAATTATAGGGGTTCCAGAAGAAGAAGAGAAAAAGAAAGGGACTGAGAAAATATTTGAAGAGATTATAGTTGAAAACTTCCCTAATATGGGAAAGGAAATAGTTAATCAAATCCAGGAGGCACAGAGAGTCCCATACAGGATAAATCCAAGGAGAAATATGCCAAGACACATATTAATCAAACTGTCAAAAATTAAATACAAAGAAAGCATTTTAAAAGCAGTAAGGGAAAAACAACAAATAACACACAGGGGAATCCCCATAAGGTTAACAGCTGATCTCTCAGCAGAAACCCTGCAAGCCAGAAGGGAGTGATAGGACATACTGAAAGTGATGAAGGAGAAAAACCTGTAACCAAGATTACTCTACCCAGCAAGGATCTAATTCAGATTTGATGGAGAAATTAAAACCTTTACAGACAAGCAAAAGCTGAGCGAGTTCAGCACCACTAAACCAGCTTTACAACAAATGCTAAAGGAACTTCTCTAGACAAGAAACACAAGAGAAGGAAAAGACCTATAATAACGAACCCAAAACAATTTAGAAAATGGGAATAGGAATATACATATAGATAATTACCTTAAATGTAAATGGACTAGATGCTCCCACCAAAAGACACAGATTGTCTGAATGGATACAAAAACAAGACCCTTATATATTCTGTCTACAAGAGGCCCACTTCAGACCTAGAGACACATACAGACTGAAAGTAAGGGGATGGAAAAAGATATTCCATGCAAATGGAAACCAAAAGAAAGCTGGAGTAGCAATTCTCATATCAGACAAAATAGACTTTAAAATAAAGACTATTAGAAGAGAGAAAGAAGGACACTACATAATGATCAAGGGATCGATCCAGGAAGAAGATATAACAATTGTAAATATTTATGAACCCAACATAGGAGCACCTCAGTACATAAGGCAAATACTAACAGCCACAAAAGGGGAAATTAACAGTAACACATTCATAGTAGGGGACTTTAACACCCCACTTTCACCAATGGACAGATCATCAAAAATGAAAATAAATAAGGAAACACTAGCTTTAAATGACACATTAAACAAGATGGACTTAATTGATATATAGAGGACACTCCATCCAAAAACAACAGAATACACATTTTTCTCAAGTGCTCATGGAACATTCTCCAGGATAGATCATATCTTGGGTCACAAATCAAGCCTTGGTAAATATAAGAAAATTGAAATTGTGTCAAGTATCTTTTCTGACCACAATGCCATGAGACTAGATATCAATTACAGGAAAAGATCTGTAAAAAATAAAAAAAAAACACATGGAGGCAAAACAATACACCACTTAATAACGAAGTTATCACTGAAGAAATCAAAGAGGAAATTAAAAAATACCTAGAAACAAATGGCAATGGAGACACAACGACCCAAAACCTGTGGAATGCAGCAAAAACAGGTCTAAGGGGGAAGTTTATAGCAATACAGCCCACCTTAAGAAGCAGGGAATATCTTGAATAAACAACCTAACCTTGCACCTCAAGCAATTAGAGAAAGAAGAACAAAAATACCCCAAAGGTGGCAGAAGGAAAGAAATCATAAAAATCAGATCAGAAATAAATGAAAAAGAAATGAAGGAAACAATAGCAAAGATCAATAAAACTAAAAGCTGGTTCTTTGAGAAGATAAACAAAATAGGTAAGCCATTAGCCAGAATCATCAAGAAAAAAAGGAAGAATACTCAAATCAATAGAATTAGAAATGAAAAAAGAGAAGTAACAACTGACACTGCAGAAATAAAAAGGATCATGAGAGATTACTACAAGCAACACTATGCCAATAAAATGGACAATCTGGAAGAAATGGATAAATTCTTAGAAATGCACAACCTGTCAGGACTGAATCAGGAAGAAATAGAAAATATGAACAGCCCAATCACAAGCACTGAAATTGAAACTGTGATTAAAAATCTTCCAAGAAACAAAAGGCCAGGAACAGATGGCTTCACAGGCGAATTCTATCAAACATTTAGAGAAGAGCTAACACCTATCCTTCTCAAACTCTTCCAAAATATAGCAGAGGGAGGAACACTCCCAAATTCCTTCTATGAGGGCACCATCACCTTGATACCAAAACCAAACAAGGATGTCACAAGAAAGAAAACTACAGGCCAATATCACTGATGAACATAGATGCAAAAATTCTCAACAAAATACCAGCAAACAGAATCCAAGAGCACATTAAAAGGATCATACACCATGATCAAGTGGGGTTTATTCCAGGAGTGCAAGGATTCCTCAATATATGCAAATCTATCAATGTGATAAACCATATTAACAAATTGAAGGAGAAAAAACATATGATCATCTTAATAGATGCAGAGAAAGGTTTTGACAAAATTCAACACCCATTTATGATAAAAACCCTGCAGAAAGTAGGCATAGAGGGAACTTTCCTCAACATAATAAAGGCCATATATGACAAGCCCACAGCCAACATCATCCTCAATGGTGAAAAACTGAAAGCATTTCCACTAAGATCAGGAACAAGACAAGGTTGCCCACTCTCACCACTCTTATTCAACATAGTTTTGGAAGTTTTAGCCACAGCAATCAGAGAAGAAAAGGAAATAAGAGGAATCCAAATCGGAAAAGAAGAAGTAAAGCTGTCACTGTTTGCAGATGACATGATCCTATACATAGAGAACCCTAAAGATGCTACCAGAAAACTACTAGAGCTAATCAATGAATTTGGTAAAGTGGCAGGATACAAAATTAATGCACAGAAATCTCTGGCATTCCTATATACTAATGATGAAAAATCTGAAAGTGAAATCAAGAAAACACTCCCATTTACCACTGCAACAAAAAGAATAAAATATCTAGGAATAAACCTACCTAAGGAGACAAAAGACCTGTATGCAGAAAATTATAAGACACTGATGAAAGAAATTAAAGATGATACAAATAGATGGAGAGATATACCATGTTCTTGGATTGGAAGAATCAACATTGTGAAAATGACTCTACTACCCAAAGCAATCTATAGATTCAATGCAATCCCTATCAAACTACCACTGGCATTTTTCACAGAACTAGAACAAAAAATTTTGCAATTTGTATGGAAACACAAAAGACCCCGAATAGCCAAAGCAATCTTGAGAACGAAAGAAGGAACTGGAGGAATCAGGCTCCCTGACTTCAGACTATAGTACAAAGCTACAGTTATCAAGATGGTATGGTACTGGCACAAAAAACAGAAAGATAGATCAATGGAACAGGATAGAAAGCCCAGAGATAAACCCATGCACATATGGACACCTTATCTTTGATAAAGGTGGCAGTAATGTACAGTGGAGAAAGGACAGCCTCTCAATAAGTGGTGCTGGGAGAACTGGACAGGTACATGTAAAAGTATGAGATTAGATCACTCTCTAACACCATACACAAAAATAAGCTCAAAATGGATTAAAGACCTAAATGTAAGGCCAGAAACTATCAAACTCTTAGAGGAAAACATAGGCAGAACACTCTATGACATAAATCACAGCAAGATCCTTTCTGACCCACCTCCTAGAGTAATGGAAATAAAAACAAAAATAAACAAATGGGACCTAATGAAACTTCAAAGCTTTTGCACAGCAAAGGAAACCATAAACAAGACCAAAAGACAACCCTCAGAATGGGAGAAAATATTTGCAAATGAAGCAACCGACAAAGGATTAATCTCCAAAATTTACAAGCAGCTCATGCAGCTTAATAACAAGAAAACAAACAACCCAATCCAAAAATGGGCAGAAGACCTAAATAGACATTTCTCCAAAGAAGATATACAGACTGCCAACAAACACATGAAAGAATGCTCAACATCATTAATCATTAGAGAAATGCAAATCAAAACTACAATGAGATATCATCTCACACCAGTCAGAATGGCCATAATCAAAAAATCTAGAAACAATAAATGCTGGAGAGGGTGTGGAGAAAAGGGAACACTCTTGCACTGCTGGTGGGAATGTGAATTGGTTCAGCCACTATGGAGAACAGTATGGAGGTTCCTTAAAAAACTACAAATAGAACTACCATATGACCCAGCAATCCCACTACTGGGCATATACCCTGAGAAAACCAAAATTCAAAAAGAGTCATGTACCAAAATGTTCATTGCAGCTCTATTTACAATAGCCTGGAGATGGAAACAACCTAAGTGCCCATCATCGGATGAATGGATAAAGATGTGGCACATATATACAATGGAATATTACTCAGCCATAAAAAGAAACGAAATTGAGCTATTTGTAATGAGGTGGATAGACCTAGAGTCTGTCATACAGAGTGCAGTAAGTCAGAAGAAAAAAGACAAATACCGTATGCTAACACATATATATGGAATTTAAGAAAAAAAATGTCATGAAGAACTTAGGGGTAAAGCAGGAATAAAGACACAGACCTCCTAGAGAACGGACTTGAGGTTATGGGGAGGGGGAAGGGTGAGCTGTGACAGGGCGAGAGAGAGTCATGGGCATATACACACTAACAAACGTAGTAAGGTAGATAGCTAGTGGGAAGCAGCCGCATGGCACAGGGATATTGTCTCGGTGCTTTGTGACAGCCTGGAGGGGTGGGATAGGGAGGGTGGGAGGGAGGGAGACGCAAGAGGGAAGACATATGGGAACATATGTTTATGTATGACTGATTCACTTTGTTATAAAGCAGAAACTAACACACCATTGTAAAGCAATTATACCCCAATAAAGATGTTAAAAAAAAAAAAAAAGAACCTAGGGGTAAGACAGGAATAAAGACACAGACCTACTGGAGAATGGACTTGAGGATATGGGGAGGGGGAAGGGTGAGCTGTGACAGGGCGAGAGAGAGACATGGACATATATACACTAACAAACGTAAGGTAGATAGCTAGTGGGAAGCAGCTGCATGGCACAGGGATATCGGCTTGGTGCTTTGTGACCGCCTGGAGGGGTGGGATAGGGAGGGTGGGAGGGAGGGAGACGCAAGAGGGAAGAGATATGGAACATATGTATATGTATAACTGATTCACTTTGTTATAAAGCAGAAACTAACACACCATTGTAAAGCAATTATACTCCAATAAAGATGTTAAAAAATATAAAAACAAATACAGTAAATATTCAGGGTACAATATCAACATACAAAATCCTTTGCATCTCAATACACCAACAAGGAGCCATCCAAAAAAGAAATTTTAAAAAATTGCCTTTACAGTAGCATCAAAAATAATACTTAGGAATAAACTTAACAAAGAAGGTGAAAATTTTCATACTGAAAACTACAAAATATTGATGAAAGAAATTAAAGAAGACACAATTAAATGGAAATACAACCCATATTCATGGGTTGGAAGTCTTAATATTGTTAATATGTCTGGATTAATCAAAAAGATCTATATATTTAATGCAATCTGTATCATAATCCCCATAGCGTTTTTTACAGAAACAGAGCAAACAATCTTAAAATTCATATGGAACTATGAAGGACCCCAAATAGCAAAAGCAATCTTGAGAAGGAACAAAGGTGGAAACATCACACTTCCTGATTTCAAAATATATTTTTTAAAGATACAGTAATTTAAATAGTATAGTACTGACATAGGGATAGACATATAGGTCAATGGAACAGAATAAGAATCCAAAAATAATATCACTTATATACAGTCTATTGATCTTTGGCAAAGGTGCCAAGAACAAACGATCAGAAAAGGATAGTCTCTTCAACAAATGATGTGGGGAAAACCGGATATCCACATGCAAAAGAATGAAATTGGACCCTTATCTTAAACCACACACACAAGTCAACTCTAAATGGATTAAAAATTTAAATCTAAGACTTAACCTTTAAAACTCTTAGAAGCAAACATAGGGGCAAACCTTCTTAACGTTGACCTTGGCCATCATTTTTTAGATATGATATCAAGAGTATAGGAAGCTACAGGAACATACACAAATGGGACTAAATAAACTAAAAAGCTTCTGCACAGCAAAAGAAACAGTGAAATTTCAACCTATGTAATAGGAGAATATATTTGCAAACCATGTATTTGATATGAGGTTAATATCCAAAATACATAAAGAACTCATACAACTCAATAGAAAAAATGCAAATAACCCAATTTTTTAAATGGGCAAAGGACATAAATAGTTATTTCTCCAAGAAAGACGTACCAAATTGCCAACACATATGTGAAAAGGTGCTCAACATCACTAATCATCAAGGAAATGAAAAGTAAAGGGCAACAAGATGTCACCTCACACTTGTTACGATAGTGACTATCCAAAATAATAATAATAAAAAGAAGAAGAAGAAAACGATTTTCAAAGATATGGAGAAAATGAATCCCTTGTAAACTGTTGGTAAGAATGTAATTTGGTGCAGTCACTATGAAAAATAGTATGGAAGTTCCTCCAAAAATTAAAAATAGAAGTACTACATGACTCATGAATCCCACTCCCAGGTATATATCCAAAAGAATTGGATCTAACCTCTGAAGCCAGAGCCTCAGCTCCCAGCCCCACCCCGTCCTGGAGATTGAGCAGACTAGCCTCTCGGGCTCGTGAGTGGTGGTCGGCACCAATCCTCTCTGCGGGAATCTCTCTGCTTTGCCCTCTGCACCCCTGTTTCTGCGCTCTCCTCCATGGCTTTGAAGCTTCACCCCCCTTTCCAGGCCCCATCTCTGCCAGTGAAGGGGTTTCCTAGTGTGTGGAAAGTTTTCCTCCTTCACAGCTTCTTCCCAGAGGTCCTGTCCCTATTCTTTTGTCTCTGTTTTTTCTTTTGCCTACCCAAGTACGTGGGGAGTTTCTTGCCTTTTGGGAAGTCTGAGGTCTTCTGCCAGCATTCAGTAGGTGTTCTGTAGGAGTTGTTCCACATGTAGATGTATTTCCGATGTATCTGTGGGGAGGAAGGTGATCTCCACGTCTTACTCCTCTGCCATCTTGAAGGTCTCTCTGCAAACACTTTAGAATACCCTAATTTCCAAAAAAACAACTCTCCCCAGCCTTTTTTCCAGTATATTTGGGAGTTCATTGTCTCAATGGTAATCTTTGCCCCAGGTAGCCACTGGTTTTTAGTTTACCTTACAATGTTTTTGAACAATGTACTTAAATGAATATTTTGCCACTTCTCAGCCCTGAATGAGTTCAAAGTTAGGCAAAACATAGACCAAGTGCCTTGTGTCAGTCCTTCAGGTAGCCTCCTGACAGGTTAGAACAGACAATAATTTGTGAGTAAGGTATGCTCTGTGCCTTTGGAACAAGGGACCATGTTTCTACAGCTGGGAATGTGGCTGGCTGTCTTCAGGACCATCTCTGAGCTAAGGACAGGGTGGGGCAAAAGCAAGAAGAATGCCGCAAAGCTTACTTTACATTTTAAGTTGCCTATTTGTTGATTCAGCATTCACTTGGTTTCTATAAACCTTTGACTATTTTCCAGAGTTCTGACAAAGTTGGTTCTGACAGTTTCTACTTTTGTGTGTGTGTGTGTGGAGGGACTAGAGTTTGGAGCTACCTACTCTGCCATTTTACTTATGTCACTTCCCATGAGAGGACTTACTTTGAAATGGAAGAAATCTGAGACTATTTTAAGGCTGAAAGAATCAGTGGAGACATTAATACTCAATATAAAAAAGAAGAGGTGATAATTGATGAAGCAAGTTCCCAGAAGAGGTGAGAGCTAAAATGTGAAAAGTTATAAGACATAAAGTATTTCAACTATTTTGATTCATATGTGATCTTAGATAGACTTTTTTTTTAATTTATAAAGGAATTAGATGGGGCATGATGAAGTAGAAAGCATTGCTGACCATATATTATTATTAATATTTTGAAAGAATTCTCAGGGGAAATGTTAAAGATTCATAGGTATGAAGAGTTCACTAAATGAGGTTTCTGAAGAAGCGAGAGTTTGAACTGAAAATTGAAGCAGCAATAGATTATATATAAAGGATTTAAAGTTTATTGAAATTCCATTTTCCATTGTAAGAATGACAAAAAATAAACCCAAAATTGGTTGTATTCAGATTTTGGGAGAGTATAGAATAAAAGGTACACTCGTGAACTCTTTGTGGAGTATAAATATTTAGAAGTCAATTCAGTTTCAATCCTAATTTAAAATGTGTTCTCCATTTGACTCAGCAATTATATTCTAGGAATCTCTATTCTTGCAAGTTTGCACAAGAATATGTGTATAAGGATGTTCATTCCAGCCTTTTTGTAAGACAACAATTCTAAGACTACTTAACGTCCAGAAATGTAAGTAGAAAATTACCCACAAACCAGATGTGTAATTGGATCCTACATACTGTAGTGTGTATGCCTCTGTGGACATCTTTTTGTAAGCACAAGTGTCTGAAAGGATCCATGCCAAACCTCTGATTGTCATTCACCCTGGGGGATGAAATGGGGAAGGAATGCTTTCACTTCTTACTTTATCAGTATTTACATACATTTATTTTCACAATGACCATGGATTACTTTGCATTTAAAAACAACAATACTTTATGATTGGAAACACAATTTCACAATGCAGAGCACGATATCTTTATGTTACCTATCATCAGCCTCAAAGGGATATATGAATTGTCAAGCCTTCTGACAAGAAGTATAATATGGCAAGATGCCTTACCCAAGCGTACATTCTATGAAAAAAAACTGGACTTAAAAAAAAAAGCGCTATATAGTTTCTCTTTAGTGAGAAGCAAATTTATCTTTTTCTTTTCTTTTCTTTTTTCTCTGTTTCTTTCTTTTTTCACCCCAAAACAGAATGAAAGGATAAAGCTTATTTGGTATGTATAAAGTTTTTTTTTTCAAAATATATCAATAGCTCTTTTTCAAAAATAGTGGTATTTTCTTAGCACTTCAGAATAGTTTTCCAGTTTCCTAAATAAATATTCTATGTGCCTGGCCTATCATTTTCCTTCAGCTGTGTTAACACATGATCTCTGACACTGAGTTTACAGAACATGGCATCTTCTGTTTCTGGTAGTTTTCCCACACATAGTGTGGCAGTGCGTGCATTCATTAAGAAATAAAACATCTAATTCCAGAATCATGTATATCTGTATGATTTTGCTCCCTGTATTCTGGTTCAAAACCTACCATTCTTACATTGTTCTAGAAATCATTGATTTCTGCCAGTAGATAATGATTCCCTAAGTTTTTTTTTTTTTTTGGTAACATTTTACTGATGATGTCATCCTATACCCAAATGATCTGGTTTTCTGAAGCAGTTCTGCTGAATAGACCAGCTAAAGAGGATTACATCATTTTCTGCAGCAATGGGAGAGGTTTTGTTTTTTTTTTAAACTTCTCCGAATTTTTTAGTTATGATTTGCAGATCTCTTCCCCATCTTTCTTGTTGCCATCCGAAGTCAGTATACATTATGCAGGGTACAAATCATTACCAGTTCCCATTTCATTTGTGCAGTTTCTAGCAATGAAGGGCCAAACTGATTTCAGAGCCATTGAGAGGAGCAGTTGTAGACGTTGAAATTAGTTGAAGATTTGAAGTGTGCTTTGTTCCCAAGAGCTTAAATTAGTCCTCAATTTTGATTAAAATCTGTAATAGTTACAATATAAATGAAGCAACTTAACTTAAAAATGCATCAATTGTTTCTGTCCAAAAAACTGCCCAAATAAACAGAAACCTCTTTTACTTAAACATTCTCATTTTAATGCATTTGTACATATAAATCTTACACTTACAGATAATTTCAGAAGCACATTCTATGAATAGATAAATGAGCTCTTACTCCAGAAACTATGTACAATTTATGTGCACATAGGAAATTACCACACAATACTTTACTCTCTTCAGGAATCTGTACTTTGAAAATAAGAGTTCTAGCTTCAGGCAATGTCATAGATGAATGCCCTGCAAATTATTCTGCAGTAAAATTTGAAAATGTCAAAATGAGATTATCATGTTAGATGTTATAAAAATAACCATGAAATCCCTACAAATGCTACAGCACACCTATATTTCTTTGGTGTTGGCATTCTTGTTATAATTTGTATATAAGCATGGGCTTATTCTTTTTTAAAATTTATTTTATTTATTTATTTTTGGCTGCATTGGGTCTTCGCTGCTGCGTGTGGACTTTGTCTAGTTGTGGCAAGAGGGGGCTACTTCTTAGTTTCTGTGCACGAGCTTCTCATTGTGGTGGCTTTTCTTGTTGTGGAGCACAGGCTCTAGGCACGCAGGCTTTAGTAGTTGTGGCACTCGGGCTCAGTAGTTGTGGCTTGTGGACTCTAGAGTGCAGGCTCAGTAGTTGTGGCACATGGGCTTAGTTGTTTCGCAGCATGTGGGATCTTCCCTGGCCAGGGCTCAAACCCATGTCCCCTGCTTTGGCAGGCAGATTCTTAACCACTGAGCCACCAGGGAAGCCCAAGCATGGACTTATTCTTGTCAGAGCTCAAATATTATTAGAGTATTCCAATCTGACTTGCCATGCAAATTGTTAAGGTAATATCATAACTAAAAACTACATAAATCCACCAGAGTAAGGGTATTACTATTAGATAACTGTAAAAATGCAGAGGCACTCAACTCAGAAGCCATTTAAAACTATGCTGTCCCAGCTAAAATATGCTACAAGCTTTCCTTTTTTGACCAAGTTGAGCAAATAGGCATGCACATGCACTATAAAGATGACACATTTTACAAGGGATAGACTTTTAATATTTAGGAATTAGATTTCTATATAAGGATTGTTGATGATAATCAGGTGTTCAGCCCTTGATCTGTCATCTCCCAAGTTCTAAAACATTACTCAATAAAAGACAAAACTAGCAAAAGCATTGAAATCCAAGGATTTGAGACAATTCAGTCCAAATCCCTTGTTAAGATATGGGGAGAACTCCCACTAACTCTTACACCAGTGGAGCTAGGCAGACAAACATATACATAGGTGGTCTAAATTAGTTCACCACTGAAGAAAAACAGCACAGATAGCAAATGTATAGTCTTTTGCTTTGGCCCCTCCTGTCTTACTTGCCCATAGGTTTGTAGCAGTCATCTATTCAGACAATTCCTAAAACAGCCAGAACTGCCTCATTCTCACAAGTCCAAAGGTTACTCTCTCCCTCCATCCATTAGAAAAAACAATTCCCAATATACAACATTGATATAAGGGCCATAGAAGCAGAGCACACTGGGGATTACAGCTTTTCTACATAACAGATACAGTAAAAGAAGAATGACATACAACCTAGGATATAAATTGCTCTCCTCATAGGAAACAAAAAACAAATAAGCAAATAAAAATCCACACAGTGAAGATAGGACAGTCTTTCCCTCAGTTCAATAAGGTTGTGCCTTTTGGTAGACTACTGCTCTGCCACTCACTATGTGACACTGAGCAAGTTATTTAACCCTTCTGAGCCTCAGTTTCATCTTTAAAATGAATATGACTCTCAGTCTTATGTGAACAATGAGAAATATATATTAAAGTGCCTAACATAGAATTTGGCTCATATTAAGTGCCCAATAAATATTATTTTCCCTTCTTGTGACATATATTAACCATATTTGCAGCATTGTTGTATACATAGTATATGTTGGACTTACATTTCTAGAACTGTGATCCGATAATCTCACTTCCAGGAATCTAGTTTAAGGGAATAAGCAGATTTTAGAAACTTTTAACTCATATAGAGGCTTCCTGCAACGTTATTCAGAATAGTAAAATGCAAACATTCTAAACGTGCAAAAATAGACAAGTATGATGAAATATAACAAGGCCACTAAAAATATGATTGTGAGAAGTTTTCAGGAGCATGAGAAAATGGTAAATTTATAATGTTGTTTGAAAAGTAAGATAAATATTTTATACAAGATAAAAAGGCATACAAATAGCAGGAAATAGTGAAATGTTAATATTTGCTTTGAGTGGTAGGAAGTAGGGTGATTGTATTTAGATAAAATACTTTCTTGTGATGTTCAAATTTTCTACAATAAATATGTATATATTTAACTTTTGCAATTAAAATACTATTAAAATAAATACAGGAGAGTACAAATTAATTGTCTCAGTATGATTTTGCCTGTGTGTTACTCTAAAAACCTGTATTAGTCTGCTAGGGCTGCCATAAGAAACTACTACAGACTGGGTGGCTTAAACAAAAATTTAAGTTTCTCCCAATCCTGGAGGTTATAAGTCCAAGATCAAGGTGTTGGGAGGGTTGGTTTCTTCTGAGGCCTCTCACTTTGGTTTGTATATGGCTGCCTCTCCCTATGTCTTCACGTGGTCTTCCTTCTGTACGTGTACATGTCTGTGTCTTAATTTCTTCTTACAAGGACACTATTCATATTGGATTAGGACCAGCCCTAATGATAATCATTTTAACTTCACTACTTCTTTAAAGACTCTACAGGGACTTCCCTGACAGTCCAGTGGTTAAGACTTTGCCTTCCAATGCAGGGGGTGCGGGTTCGATCCCTGGTCAGGGAGCTAAGATCCCACATGCCTTGTGGCCAAAAAAAACAAAATATAAAACAAAAGCAATATTGTAACAAATTCAATAAAGACTTTAAAATTGGTCCACACCCAAAAAAAAAATATTAAAAAAAAAATAAAGATTCTACATACCTCCAAATACAGTCACATTCTGAGGTACTGGGAGTTAGGACTTCAACATAACGAATTTGGAGGAACACAGTTCAGCCCATTACAACACCCCTTACTAGAATATTTTTAACTACTCACCTGGACTAACTTTCTATTTCATAAAGAAGTCAATCACCATAAGCAAAGTACAGATAACATAATTTACTGGAGTAAAATGATTTGCTTTTTTATCCTAACTCTGCCACTTGGTAACTATGTAACCTTGGTCAAGATAATCAAGCACTCTGAACCTCAAGTTTCCTGACCTGAAAAATGGGGATGATAACATCTGTCTCACAGGTTTCTTGTTAGTATTCAAAGAAATACTTTAGAGGCTTCCCTGGTGGCGCAGTGGTTGGGAGTCTGCCTGCCGATGCAGGTGGCGCAGGTTCGTGCCCCGGTCCAGGAGCCTCCCACATGCCGCAGAGTGGCTGGGCCCATGAGCCATGGCCGCTGAGCCTGTGCATCCGGAGCCTGTGCTCCGCAACGGGAAAGGCCACAACAGTGAGAGGCCCGCGTACCACAAAAAAAAAAAAAAAAAAAAAAAAAAAAAAAAAAAAAAAAAAAAAAAAAAAACCTCTATATAAGCAAATATCAAAGTATCTAATAAAAGTAAATATTAAACAAATTTGACTTCCTTTTCCTTTTCTCCCTTTAGTGAGAACTGCTTAAATAGCATCATCTATACTGTAGAACTTTTTCAAATTCATCCTTTCTTCCTGACCTTTTTCTCTGAAACAAAACCCTCCACCTGTGTTCTCAGTTCCACTAACTCCAGCCCCTTTTGGTAGTTGTCTCCATGAAAGTAAACTTGAATTCATATCTCAGGTCTTTCATTCACTAGCCTTGTGATCTTGGGACAGTCAGTTAACCTCTCTGAGCTCATTTCTAGTATGTAGAATGAAGATTATAATACCTACCTCATAGGCTTGTTGTGCCTGGAACTGTTACCCAGCATCTGTAAATATTTTGCTGAATTAACACTGATAATAATAACTACTAACATTTATCGAGCATTTATTATGTACCAGACAGTGTACCAAATATTTTACATATTTTATTTGATGGAATTTTACAAGAACTGTATCAAGTGCCTTAATACATTCTCCTTATTTTGTGTAAATTAGAGCAACATGGCCTTTTTCATCTGTAACCAAAGAACTTTTATTAGCAAAACAGTAAAAAAGTTTTAACATTAATATATTTTGTGATAAAATGTCCACCAAATAAAGTATAATTGTTCTTGATATATATTTCATTCCCACATTTAATACAATGCCATAGAAATATTTTCTTGTAAGAGTAAAGAACACCATTATTTATATATACATATCCCTGATGTCCTCACTTCTAACAAAAGAACAAGAGGCAGCCTGAGTGATGGGAGATCAGCACCAAAAGATTGGAAAGTTAGAAAAAGTGCAGAAGAAATGAACCATTCTTTGTTTATACAAAAATTAGTTATATTCAGATACAGACACACACACACAGAAGCAAAAGATGTTCTTTCATTGTTGTTAGACATTTTAATTTTTTCTGTATTTTTTACAACTTCTATTTTTCCTCCATTAAAATAGTCTGCTGAGGTCCATTCTCAATAATGAATATTTATTATGAAGATAGTAGACCAAATTGAATTTATAAATTAATCTCTCATTCTAAGTAAGAAGAGGTATAACCCACATATTGTGTAATTGTTATCAAGACAATAGCACCTGCCATTTTGGATATTATGTACCACCCAAACGACATTTTGTTGTGAAGGAAATGACTCATTCTCATCTCTTTCTGCACAGTGTAAATGTTCGAAGACTAAGACTGACCACAGGAACGTCTTAAGGAAAACCAAGTTGCCTTTTCTGATCATCCTCTGTCTTCACTTTGAGCCCATAATAGTATCCTAATAACACAATTCTTCAGCAATGACTAATTTCTTTTACTTCTTAAACATCTTTTATATATGCTCTTCTTCCTTCACAACATCCTCCATGCTTCAACCACAAAGATATTTCTAAAATTCAGACCTGACCATGTGCCGACCTTATTTAAAACCTATTAAACACAAGCCCCCTATGCTCACCATTGTCTTTAGGATCAAGTTCAAATTCTTCAGCTGGCAAGCAAGGTCCTCCATGTTCTCACTTCTGCATATCTCACCTGCCTTTCCTTTGTCTTACCACACTCTCATAAAAACTCTTTGCTTCAGCTCTTTTGAACATGACGCAATGCTGTCCTTCAGATGTCAGAATGACTTGTATCCTCAAACACTTTTCTAGTCAAATACTTCGTTCCAGGACTCAGGGGTGGGACAGGACAAAAGATTTAAGGAAATGCTCATTCTCAGGCTTATACAAGTGCAGGGTTAGCAACTGAGAGTGGATGCCTCCTTAAGTTTTGTGCTCTGGGTGCCTCCCATGCCTCACCTTAGTCTTAGCCTTCTCAGCTATACCCCTTAATATTGTAACCAACCCCCTGACACAACTGTTACCAAACACAACATACAGTGAGGCCAAACAAACTGAAACATCAGACTTTGGAGTAGAGAAAAGTTTATTGCAGGGCCAAGCAAGGAGAACAGGTGGCCTATGCTCAAAAAGAAAAAAAAAAAAAAAAAACCCAAACTCCCCAAAAGATTTCAGCAAGGCATTTTTAAAGGCCAGGTGAAGGAGGGGCATCCAAGGGTATGTGATCAGCTTGTGCATAATTCTCTGGTTGACAGTGATCAATCCTCAGGTGCCAGAAGGTCTGGGGAAAATTAAAACACTTCCTAACAACATACACAAAAATAAACTCAAAATGGATTAAAGACCTAAATGTAAGGCCAGAAACTATCAAATTCTTAGAGGAAAACATAGGCAGAACACTCTATGACATAAATCACAGCTAAATCCTTTTTGACCCACCTCCTAGAGAAATAGAAATAAAACCAGAAATAAACAAATGGGACCTAATGAAACTTAAAAGCTTTTGCACAGCAAAGGAAAACATAAGATGAAAATCCAAATCTCAGAATGGGAGAAAATATTTGCAAATGAAGCAACTAACAAAGGATTAATCTCCAAAATTTACAAGCAGCTCATGCAGCTCAATATCAAAATAACATCAATCCAATCCAAAAATGGGCAGAAGACCTAAATAGACATTTCTCCAAAGAAGATAGAGTGCCAACAAACACATGAAAGGATGATCAACATCACTAATCATTAAAGAAATGCAAATCAAAACTACAATGAGGTATCACCTCACACCAGTCAGAATGGCCATCATCAAAAAATCTAGAAACTATAAATGCTGGAGAGGGTGTGGAGAAAAGGGAACCCTCTTGCACTGTTGGTAGGAATGTAAATTGATACAGCCACTATGGAGAACAGTATGAAGGTTCCTTAAAAAACTACAAATAGAACTACCATATGACCCAGCAATCCCCCTACTGGGCATATACCCTGAGAAAACCATAATTCAAAAAGAGTCATGTACCACAATGTTCATTGCAGCTCTATTTACAATAGCCAGGACGTGGAAGCAACCTAAGTGTCCATCGACAGATGAATGGATAAAGAAGATGTGGCACATATATACAATGGAATATTATTCAGCCTTAAAAGGAAATGAAATTGCGTTATTTCTATTGAGGTGGATGGAACTAGAAACTGGCATACAGAATGAAGTAAGTCAGGAAGAGAAAAAACAAGTAATGTATGCTAACACATATATATGCAATCTAAAAAAAAAATGTTTTTGATGAACCTAGGGGAAGGACAGGAATAAAGACACAGAGGCAGACAATGGACTTGAGGACATGGGGAGGGGGAAGGGTAAGCTGGGATGAAGTGAGAGAGGGGCATAGACATATATACACTACCAAATGTAAGATAGATAGCTAGTGGGTAGCAGCTGCATAGCACAGGGAGGCGAGCTTGGTGCTTTGTGACCACCTAGAGGGGTGGGAGAAGGAGCGTGGAAGGGAGACGCAAGAGGGAGGCGATATGGGGATGTATGTGTATGTATAGCTGATTCACTTTTTTATACAGCAGAAACTAACACACCATTGTAAAGCAGTTTTACTCCAGTAAAGATGTTAAAAAAATAAAAATGGTATATATTATTATCTCAACCTCCCCTCACAAGCACTTAAAAGAACCCCAGTTATAGAGTAGGTGCTGAGTACGTTTGAATCAAGGAATAACTGTTTCATGCTGTCTGTCCATGTCCTCACAATTTGATGTTTTAGATCTCCTTCTCCGTGGTGTTCTAGAGCCAGTTCATCCCAGATTACAAGAGCTTGAATGTGCACATCTCTTCTCAATTCTGTGTTCATTATTGTCTCATCATTAGCTCAAAATCAACAATGGTGGGAGTATTTACACAATGCACATTATCAAATGTTACAAATCAGGGCTTCCCCCTTCCCCTCCCATATCAGTTTATTAGCACACCACTGGCCCACCCTACTTATATACAGCGATATGAGAATGGATGGGGAAGACAGTAGAAGCAAGGTATCAATATAATGGACAATACAGTGCCTGTATCACTCTCTAGTCTTAAATCTACCACTTGTCAGTCAGGTATCAAGATAGATAACAAATAAAATGGGATAAAAATTTATATCTTGTGTCCTTGATGGGACTATTGTGAAAATCAAATGTAATGGTGTATTAGAAAATTTTTGATGAACCTTAGCATGCTAATTTAAATTATTAATATGATGATGAGGCTGTGACTGCTTGTATGGTCTTTGATTCATTTTACTACCAGATTAATTGTCTGCTAAATTAATTTCTGCCTCACTAGGAGACAGGTTGGTAAAATTGGTAATGACTAATGAACTTTTACATAAAAATAAACTATACTCAAGCCACATCAATTTTCTTTTTTAATCATAGTGACCAACAGAAATCTCAGAAGCTCTCCCTCTTTACAGCTACTGGTTAAGAGAAATCACTCTTCTATCATGATATGTCTAATACCCCGTCAGAATAGTAGTTCTGAAAAGGGAAGTGGAAAGGCAATTATTTTTTGGAAGAAAGCCTCAGTTCTCCCTCATATTGTGATTTTCTAGCCACATTTATTGCAGGGTTTGTCAGATTATAAAAGAATTGTAGAATTATTGGAGAGTTGACTTTTAATTCCATTTGTCTTTGTTGCATAAATGTAGTCCCTACCTTCTCATAGTTTCTCGTTTAAAACAGGCACCAGTGATTTAGTACAGCCATACAAACACTGAACCAGATCATAAAGGGAGGGAATGTAGTTTATGTGTTAGTATAAAGAGAAACAAGATAAGTGACAGAACCAACAACAGCAAAAAGACTTTCTCATCTAGATTTTGCATTACCTGGGAGTCTGACTTCTGGTTCAATTCCCAGTTCTGTTACTGGCACAATACCCTGCCTTGGGCAAATCACTTGACCTCCTTCTGTGCTTGACTCTGTGAAGAGAATGAAGCAAAGACACAGCTAAATGTTTATGCAACATTTAGGACTCCTGGAAGCAGAATGCCACAGTGTATTGGTGGTAGAGATAAGAAAACATACTTTTAACATTTTACCTGCAATTTTGTAGATTCTCAGGGTCCACATGAGAGCATCGTATTTGAAGTTTTATACACAATTAAACGTCTTACCCTTCTAATGGCAAATAGTCAAAGTGATATCATGCTGCTCAGACTAAATCAGTTACATGCTTCTCTTCAAAGATACTTAACATTTGCCTTCTGTCAGTATCTCTTTGAGGAACATGAAAGAGCCTCATCCAATCATGGGCAAAAAATGTGTGAATCTTATTCCTGGTTGCCAATACAGTACAAATGAGCCTACTCATCCCAGGTTGATCTAACTTGACTGATGCTGGGTTTTACAGACATAAGAACACTAAGCATTTTGAAACATGCATCAGGAGCCAATAAAAAATAAGTGTCATTTATTGAGTGAATGCAATGTGCCAGTTCTTTATATAGATTATTATTCAATCCTCCCAACTACTCTGCAAAGCTGGCATTATCTCCCTTTGCATGTGAAAATCCTAAGCTTAGTGCGGTAAAGGACTTGATCAAGGCTAAATAACTAGTAAATAACAGACTGTAATTCATATTAAAATCCAACCTTATTAGATTCCAAAAGTCATGCTCCTAACCAGTATACCATACTACTTCCTTGTCTGGGTTCTGCCAAGTTGAAGAAGACTCCATCTCTTGATATCTCAAAGCACTCAATTTACATATGTGGAGGGGATTGTGATCTAACTTGGAATAGCCCATCTAACTTTTAAACAGACATGTCTCTTAAGTCCTTCTGCTAGAAGTAGCTTTGACTACAGAATTTTGGACTATACTTCTTTGATTTGTTAGGACATTATAGCAAGATGCATGGCCAAGTATTGACAATATAGAGAATTGTTAGGGAATTCTTTTCTCTTTACTTAGGAGTTTTCTTCAACTTAAATTTTGTAATGAGATGGAGAAAAATATATTCACTGAAACTCCCTTCAAGGAAAGGACTGTATTTGTCCAGAAAAAAATTCACTGACAAACCAACTGGGGGTTTAATTTGAGACAGAGTTTTATGTTATATAAGTTGTTCACTGTAAGGACATCTAAGAGATGGAGCAAATGAAGGCTGGAATTCAGTCTACACTTGGCTTGCCAAGTTCTGCATTCTGGCACAAGGCTGCTGCAGCCTGGAGGAAAAGATGTCTGACTTTGCACAAAGGCACCATCCAATTGCCAAGCCTGCAATCTTGAGGTTGTATCCTCCCAGAGAGGACATGTTTTTCTAACTTACACAAGGATACTCCATAGGTTAGAGAAAAATGATGTCCCCTTTGATAATCTGGCTACCTTTTCATTCTTCATCCTCTACATTTTGAAGCTAATATCTCTTTCAGGCGTTCTACTAAAGTTTTATAAACATTGTGTCATTTGATTTTCACAACAACCTACAATTACTTCCATTTTACTGCAACATGCTCAAAGCAAAAGAATTCTTAGTGGCAGAGTCTCTATTTGAACATAGCCTTGTCTGACTCCAAAAATCATGCCCCTATTTTTAAGACTATACTGCCACCCAAACATCAATATTGGCTTTTGTCCATAGAGTAAATATCTCTATTTATTGACAAAATAAAAAGTGAAAATACAAAAATCTATCATCTGGTTGTTTTATATACTTTGAGATGCAGAGTAAGTTTGCTGCCTTACATATTTGCTCATTTTTACTAAATCAATGGTATTTTCACTCTACCATGAGCCAAATAAAGTCACTAAATGAAATTTTTGCATTTGTTGATATAAATTCATTTGTATCCAAACGTTCCTAAGAAAACTCTAATCGTAAACACACAGAATTTTAGTAAGCCCAAATGGTTCTGGGATGCTGTGTGCCCCTAATGAACACAACATGATGCTAAGTAAAAGAAATATTTTATATATATATATATATATATATATATATATATAAACACAGTGCCTTAAAAACATTGTTTAAAATGCAAAAGCATTTGCCTAATGTCCTCTGAATTATATCAAAATTAAGATGCTTTCAAAATTTCTGCCATAGTAATTATCTTTGATAATTATTCCCCATCCAGAATCTCCAATAGTTTTTTATCAAAGAAGTTTTAAAAAACCAAGGACAGACCAGTTGATCAAGATTCAGACAGTCTTCTAAGTGAGATAAAGATAATTCTTGCTTTGCAAATGGAAAGTGATTAAGATCAGAGTATTAATAAAAGGCTCAAAAACAATAAGAATCTCTGTCAAAATTCTCATGCACATTTTCTGCAAAGATTTAGAAAAAATTATATTAGATGGGATCCCATGGATGAGTAATATTAGTAGATGCAGTGTTATTTGGAATTATTACTAAATTGTTCAGATCACTAAGGCACTTTTCAGTAAATTACAACCACTTTGCCAGTGCAGTCTAGTACCCTGACACTGAATGCTTCTCAGAGCATTTCATTTGTGTGGGAAAAACCACCATAAGTCTCCCACTATATTTTGGTGTTTTCAGAAAATACTCATAATCTGTCATGTGTTAACATACATGATTTTAATTTTTACATATCATGGCTTATAAATCCATCTGTAGTGGGTAGCCATCTAGTTTCACTGCTGCTTTTGAGTTGAACTCAGTTGGTGTATATGTCTTGCTCTTTTGGTGAAACTTCATCCTAATTTTTCCCTAAATTATAATATTTAATCCCTTCTAAAAGTCTGCTTTCAAATTTACAAAAGAAGCAGTATATAAAAATAAGATACAACATATTTAATACAATTTGAAGAAAACCACATGATCAATCCTGAGACTATAATGACTGCAATTTGTTCCCTGCCCATCCATAAAATATCTCAGTGCTAGACTTATCAAAACTTTGAAATATATTATCAAGTAGAGTAAGTCTGAAGTCTGAATCTATTATATTAAAAAACATCTGGAATACACACACACACACACACACACACACACACATACAAGAAATGATCTTTTATTATGAAGTGAAAAACCGTCTAGTGCAAATTGGACAAGGGTGTATATGTATAGTTCCATGTTTTTCCCTATAATGATTTTGCCTTTTTCTTGTACACATGTTGTGTTGCATTGTAACATATCATGAACATCTGTTGAATTTGCCAGCTCAACATTCCTTCTTCCTTCTTTAGTAATAGCACCTAATTTTCCTTTGAAGAAGAACCCTTCTGTTAACTATCGGAATTTATATAGTTTGGGTGGGTCGACACCATTCATCTCATAGTTTCTAGCCTCATTCAAACCCAAATGAATAGGCCTTGGATATGGCCAAGTCCTGAGCAATTAGGGTAGCACAACCTCTTGGGCACAGCGATTGGTTCAGTGATGGGCACATGAACCAAGCTGGGCAAATGCAAGCCTTCACTGGGACTTTTGCTGGAATTATTGAGAAAGAGGAATTTTCTTTTACTGGAATTTCAGTCAGTATAGATACCATATAGATGAGAATAAAGCTGGTATATGAAGAAAATTTGAAAGGGCAGATTACTGCTGACGTTGGTTGAAACCCTGGATCCTAACATCCCTAACAGCATTAAACCCCTTGAACTTCCCAGTTATGAGCCAATGAATTCCCCTGTCTGTTTATTCTAGTTTGAGCTGTCACATACCACCAAAAATACCTTGACAAATATACAGCATTCTCTTTCTTTAGTAGAATTCAGTTCCTTCTCTAGTCTAAATAAGTTACTTTTGGTCAAATTTTTATTTCCCTGTTTTATGAGAAACAAACGATATGATGCAATTATCCTTCTCATAGTCACAAAACCATGTTAACTCAGAAGGTTTCCTAAAAGAGATAATTTAGTTCTTTTAGCTGCCTCAAGGCAGCATCATGCTGTCACAATCCCAGGAAGACAGTGCTTAATCCTTGCCATCAGGGTCCCCAGAGAAGAAGAAATTACAACCTTTCTTTAAACTACCTTCAGTTGGTCAGGTTTCCAGCCTATGGTCTTTGGAGCTGAATACAGACGGACTAAGCATGGCAGCTTGAAATTTCTAGCCTTATTCAAACCCAAACTAATAAGCCTAGAACTTGACAATACAAAAACATCTGTCCCCAGTGACAAGATGAATTTGATTCATGAATTCCCGTATAATATCCCTACACATCAAATGGCAAAATCTTGTCTCGGGTAATCTGGTTCATTTAGTGGAAACAAGGAAACTATAAGACACATACCAGAAAAGCCTAATTTAGAGGATTATCCTAACGGTATAAAGCAAAGAAAAATCACAACTGGTTTTCCCAGATGCAGTACAAATAACAGTTCTCCAAATGCTTCAAAGTTTCCTTTTTATCCACAGAACAAAGAATAACAGGGAGCAAATGACACATGCATGTCAAGATTCAGATTTCACCAATATGACTGGTGCTTATTTCCTTTAGTCTAAGTCAAGGATTCTCAAAAAAATTCTCCCTTGGGGATGAATGCTAGATTGGCTTAAGTGATAACTTGGGAGTACTTCCATGTACAAAATGTACTCACTGCTCTTTGCACTGTTTCATTCGTTTGAAACAGTTTTGAACCAGTCTGGACTTTTATTATATTTAGAACTTTATGCAATTGTCATGTTTATAATTTCTCCTCTTTCATTCTGTCTATATTTCTTTGTCCTTTCCCCAGTCTACTGTTATTCTTACCCTACTCTCTTTGCCTAAACCTTTAATCAGTCACTTTACACTTAATAAGGAAATCGTCCAAATATATAATAATCATCTCAACTATTGTAATTCTACTGCTTATATTAAATATCACCCACTCATGATACCATTATAAAGCAGTTTTTAACCATACATCCTAATTTCCTAGGGAGAATGAAAGGTTTCACCTCACTTCTACATACACACAACTATTTTCATCCTCATTCTCATTCATTCTCTCTCTATCTCTCTCCTTCTCTCTCTGCCTTCCACCCTTCCTGCCTCCCACCATCTCTCTCTCTGTCCCCAAGAAGTTCTCTTATAAGTTGTGCTGGTAAAGATTACTTTCAAGAGATACTACTAGAAAATCTGACAAATAATGTCTTAAATATCTAAGAGTTTATTTTCCTCACATAAAAAGATATCCATAAGTAAACAGTGCAAGGTTGGTAATGCGGCCCCACTATGCCAAGTTTCTTCTCTTTCTCTGCGTTGTTATCTATAGGCAGAGGGGGAAGGGCAAAATTTTCACTGCAGCTGAGCTTCTCTCTCTCTCTCTCCCTCAGAAAAACAAAAACAATAGCTGTCTTGAAAGGCTCACGGGATAAAATTCTACTTATATCTCACTAGCCAGAACAAAGTTACATGGCATGCCTAGTGGTAAGGGGGTCTGGTAAATGTAGCTCTCCTTCATGAAAATGACAAATGCAATATGCCACTTCCCTCCCAAATTAGAGCTCTATTAGTAAGGAAGAAAAGGAGAAATGATATTAGGTAGGCAATTAGTAACACTGCTTATAAAGGTCAAAGAAAAAAAAAATAGCTTAGACCTCCAAACACACAAGCAATTCAGCAAAGAATGGAATATAATTTTTACTGGAAAAAGAACTTGTCGACAGACTGGACAGGGGAAGTTTTCCTCTATTGGTTCTCTCTTCCCTCTTTCTTTAATCAATTTGTTCCACTTCTCTCTTCATCTCCATATGGCTCATGTAACTGATTAGGAGATGAGATGGCCCTGCCCTTGATTAAATTAGCAGACCAAAGTGGAAACCAGTGAAAGGAAGCATGAAATGAGTAGCTTATCCCAGATACTAGGGAAGAAAGGCATGTCTCATTTGTTTTTTTAATTGTAACTCTAGAAAATCAAGTAAGACTCAAGGAGAGACCATGGAAAAAGGGAAACACACCTCAAATTAGGTCGTGTGCCTACTATAGAGGAGAAAACTCAAGACTGAGATTAGCAGCCCTAACCATTGGCCTATGCTACTCTTGATGTATAACACTCCGAACAACTAAGTGGGTTAAATAGCAACAATAGATGTAACCGTTTCGAATTTGAGGATTTGGATATCTCATAAGCCACTTTAACATAACAGTGGGAAATATAAGAGAAGACAGACCACCTACTTCTTTGTATAGTTTTCTAATTATTATGTTGCTTCTTTCAAGTTATGGCCAATTTGTAAATAATATGAACATTTTAAAAATATTCTCTAATTTGGCCATGACTATTAGCAACATGAAAGAGGGGGACCTCACACTGGACTTCAAAGATGAATAGTGCCATGGTATGAAGAAAACAGGGCATTCCAAGTGTAGGAAACAGCTTTATAAAGGGTCCAGACTTACAGAAGACCTTGGATTTTCTGATTTAATAATTTTACATATCTGATTTCATCCACAAAAATTTGACAAATGTTTTAATATTAAATTAGCCTGACATTCTCTTACTTCCACATGCACGGGACTCTAAGCTTCAATCAAAGAGTGATGTGATAGAAAAGAAAGAAAATAGAAATGCCAGACACCAGTCCAGAATCCAAACCATCATTATTCATTGGCAGCAGGCAGCATTCATAGCTCCAATGCTACCTGGGGTGGTCCACAAATCTGTAGGCACTACATGAAATCAAAAGAGGTTACATCCCTGCCATTTTCTGTTCCCATTAAAGTGACTGAGGATGAATTCTTTCTTTCTAACTAGTGCTCTCTGCTTAGCACAATTTATTATCCATCGTTAATTGAATATATATACATATATATATATGTATATATATATATATATTTTTTTGCCGTACGCAGGCCTCTCACTGTTGTGGCCTCTCCCGTTGCAGAGCACAGGCTCCGGACAGGCAGGCTCAGCGGCCATGTCTCATGGGCCTAGCTGCTCCGCGGCATGTGAGATCTTCCCGGACTGGGGCCCGAACCCGTGTCCCGTGCATCAGTAGGTGGACTCTCAACCACTGCGCCACCAGGGGAGACCAATTAATTGAATATTTTTATAGTTGACTTTTCAAATATTTTGCATTTACAATGACTGGCCATTTCACCTGCTCCCCATAGGTTACTTAGAGTAGGCACTCAGGAAAAACTGGAATGGATACGTTGTATCATTGAAAAGGTCAATATTTTAGTTGTTGATATTTTCTACAGAATAAAATTCTCACATTTTTAATGGGTGATAGAACATTTAGAGTGACTAATGCTAAATATTTAATAATAATGATTATGACCACTGTGTTAAAATATGAACAATTCATTTCTCTGACAACAAAACACTAAGAACATATCAAAGGCATAATGAAAATAATGGCAAAGGTGCTCTTAATGGTATCTTAATGGCCTATAATGGCCTTCAGTGTCACATATCTGTGGGAGAAAAGTAAGGTTATATGGCAGATTTATAGAATACTAAGATTTGAGGAGGCATTTTTGATTTTTATCAAACCACTCTAAATTCTCTAAAGTAAAATGACAGTACGTCAGACTTCAGCACTTTGACAAACTTCATTGTAGAATAATCTGTCAGTAAGATTAATTCACTAATTTATTAAACAAACATTTCAGTGCCTATTATGAGTAGAACATTGTGCTCGCTAATTTGGGGTAATGGGTGTGAGATGGTGTTGATATCCCAGGAGTGTGGATGAGGATAAGGATGAAGTGGAAGATGGCTACATGCAGAGGTTTCTTAATGATATAACACAGAATATGCTGTGGCATGATTCAGATCTCAATGAGCATAAACCCCCTCAGCGTTTCAGCCCAAAAGTGTTTAAAATACCCCTCCTGTTACCAAACCAAACCTGGGTTCACTAGCCCACATGCAGTTAAGCCCATCTAGTGACATCGGGTTGTGGTGAAGGAAAGTGCAGGGTATATTGTAAGGTGCCATACAAGGAGTCCAGCACAGCTAGCGGTCAAAAACCCCCAAACTCCCCGATAGGTTTCAGGAAAGCACTTTTAAAGGCCCAGTGAGGGAGGGGAGTTGCAGGGTGTGTGATCAGCTTGTGCACAATTCTCTGACTTGTTGCTGGTGAGGTAACAGGGCAGTGTCACAGGGGTTAACATTGTCTATCCTTAGGCTCCAGTAGGTCTGAGGGCTAAGTGCCCATGGTTATCAAGTAGTTAACATCTTCCATTTAGTGGGGGTTTTAGCATTTATAAACAACTCAAGAAATGTACATCAGATACTATTATCTAGGTATAACAGTAAGGAGAGGAGCTAAAGCAGAGGATATGGGGAGGGGTTTGTCCTAGGAAGTCCCCATAGGGTACTGCTCCATTACACTCCTATCACCACAGTACCAAAATACTGATGAAATACAGAATATAGGCACAATACAAAGTGCTCAAGTAGACAGAGCCACAGCAGAACTGCCATTCCTAGGTGAATGAATAAAGTGAAAGTTAGTATTGGGCACAGCATGCTTGGTGGAAGCAGAGACTCGGAAGTAATTGGATAAAGTAGAAGTAAATGGATAAAGATTTGAATTAAAGAAAGATTTATACAAACTCATAAGTAAAACTGAGATTAAAGACCTTAATACAAGGACATAATCCTGGTGTGACAAGAATGGCATGCAACTCAGCAAAAACCAACAGTTTCTTGAAAAAGAAGAACCTAGGCACAACCAGACTAGAAGGTGTTGTATTTATCACATGGCTAAGACATCTCAAAAAATACTTTGTGTGGAGAGCTATATAATATGCAAAGGGACAGCCAAACTCAATTTAACAACTCTTTTGTCTTCCCAAAAAACCCACATAAATATTATTGATAGAGATAAAGAAGGACTATATAGTATTCATAGAAACAGCGAAAATCAACAAAACCATTATTTTGTTTTCAAAGAATTACATGTTTTTGGTGCATGTGGAGTCCTAGGCTGGGTTGACTCTTCTATTACAGACAAAGTTCTTGTTCCCAGGACCAGCAAAATAGGGTAAGAAGTATCTTTTACATACTCTGTCACCAACAGCTAATTTTTGTTTGCATATGCTAGATGTTAGACTAGGTTCCATGCAAAAATTCTTTGTAATTTTTTTGTGCCTACCTTTTGTCCCAGCAGTGTACTTCTAGGAATCTGTCCTACAGAAAAGCCTACATATGTGTACAATTATATACAGTAAGTCCCCTACATACGAACCTTCAAGTTGCGAACTTTCAAAGTTGCAAATGTGTGTTCTCATGTCCAATCATGTGTTAGTTCACATGTCTGGCATACATTGGCACGTGTGTGCATCCTCTAGAAGTGGTTGTGCTTTTTAGTACTTTACTGTACAGTACTGTATAGAGTACAGTAGTACAGTATCTTTATTTCAAGCCCAGGATATCCAGAAGCAAGCGTAAAAGTAGTGGTGATGTAGCTGGTACTGCTAAGAAGCACCAATCAGGAACAACATTGTGACAATTTTAGAAGGACTATAACATCTACAGGGCCATAAAAAATATTCACTTTGCTTGGTGTGAAATTACAGCCATCACTATGAATGGGGTTTGGAAAAAACTTTGCCAGCAGTTTGTTCATGATTTTCATGAATTTGAGAAGGTGAATGAGGAGTCCAAAGAGGTCTTCAGCAACTTAGTGACCCTCAGCGAGAAGCTGGAGCTAGGTCTACAAGAGGACAACTTCATTGAACTCCTTGCTGTGCAACATGAGGAGCTTACTAATGAAGACCTGATGGAGTTGGAGGCCCAGAGAAAGGACAAAGAGACGAGAGGAAGAAGAAGTAACTGAAGAACTGAAGAGATTCACAATGCAGGAAATGACAAAGGGATTTTCTTTGTTGAGGGAGCACTGTTAGTTTTTGAGGCACAGGACCCGAATGTTGAATGGTACACGAAGGTTACAACAGCTGTTCAGAATGCAGTCCAGTGCTACCGTGGCATCTATGATGAGAAAAAAAGAGCTACTACCCAGACATCACTGGATCATTTTTTCAAGAGGGTAGATAGAGTTGAATCCAGCAAGGAACCAGAACCTGTGCCATCAACCTCAGGCTGTGAAGTTACAGCTTGCCCTCCGTCTCCTATTGCTGACGATCCTTCAGCTCTACCATCTCCCACCTCCTCTCCCTCCTCCAGGCAGGAACCCTTCTTGCCTATTCACTGGATGCCAGCCCCTGGATGCCAGCTGTTGTATTGTACTACTGTACTTTTCAAGGTACTGTACTGTAAGATTAAAAATGTTTTCTTTATTTTTGTGTTTGTTTATTTTTTATGTATTATTTGTGTGAAAAGTATTATAAACCTATTACAGGACAGTACTATATAGCCAATTGTTTTATTTGGGTACCTAGGGTAACTTTGTTGGACTTACAAACAAATTGGACTTATGAATGCACTCTCAGAACTGAACTCATTCGTATGTAGGGGACTTACTGTATACATACAGATTTGTGTGTGTTTTTTTTTTTCTAACAACACTGTTTGTGTTAGAAAATAGGGATAGAGTGGGAACAATCTGAATGCATATCAATAAGAAATGACTAAATATTTTATGGTCTATCTATAGTTTTGAATAATGTGCAGATTTAAAAAATAATTCAGTAGATCTATATGTACTAAAATAATAAGATAATGACGGTAAATTACTAAGTGAAAATAGCAAAATTCCAAGTAGCAAAACAAATATTCTCTCTCTCTCTCCCTCTCTCACACACACACACACACATACACAAACACACACACACACACACACACACACACACACACACACACACACAAATACACATACACACCTCAAATCTAATATGTGTGAAAGAAAGGGGAGAGAGAGATCTGGGTGGTAAATGACAGATTACTTTGCACATTTTTATTTCATGAATTTGTTGTTTGACTTATTTTTAAAGAATCATATATTATTTCTGTAACTAAAATTATTTAACTGACAGAAGTTATTTTGTAAATATCCAATTCCTTTTTACGTGGTTTTTCATTGGTCTCTAAAGAAGTGTATGTCCATATGGGTGTAGCTTTATATGTGTTTACATATATGTATATTTTACACATAGCCTAAGCTCAATAAACCAATGAAACTATGGATTAATACATAAAAGAAATACTCATGGATAGAACTAAGGAAAGAATAAAATTTTCAGAATTATTGTTCTCATTTAGTGAATTAAAACAGAGTATCCATTATATTCTATTCTGAAATAGTATAATAACCCGCTTTACCTGAATATTCTATCAGACAATAAAAAACAGAAAAAGCCCCTCTTTTTGTTCAGGAGTTATTTTTGTGAATTTTCAATGAAGCATGTAGACTTATTTATGAAGATATGCTTATATACTTCTTTTGCTTCTGAATCTTATAGAGTCTATTACTTCTTCAAGAAAAATAGCACATGAAAATTATTTTTTATCATAGATGTTTTATTCTTTTTAGGGAAAAATATTTCTTACTGTTCCTACTGTCTCACATAGTTATAAATCTTTTGAACAAATGATTTTGGGATTTCTGATTCTCTTCTAGGTTGTGGATATAGTAAACAGTGTAATATTAACGGGTCTAACTGAGATTAACTTGAATCATTTGCCTAGCATATTTCATCATTAGGTCAGTAGCATTCTTTGCTATTATCCATTCTCTGCGGTTCTATCATCCGGCACTAATTAAAACAAAATATTCTACGGGTAGGTAAGATTTCATTTTTTTTCTCCTAGTTTCTGCCTCAGAAACTTATCTACACAAATTTCTAAAATTCATGGTTTTGAAACTGCATGATTTTAACCCACTCTTATTCAAAGATTTCTAATCATCTGTTTTGATATTTTTATGTTTCCCTCTCGTACTACAAAATTGCTGCCATTTTGGGCTCTCCCAGCTATTCAGCTTTTCTTCCTTTAAGTATTTCACTTCTGCTTATCTGTAGAAACCACTATACATAAAATTAAAGGCATATTTAAACCTATAGGCAAATTACATAAGTGAAGGAAATACTGTTTTATGGGATAAAATTATTTAACTTATATATCTTACAGTATAGAAACAGTCATTGTCATTCAAGTATACAGAGCATCACTATTATTTTTTCTATTTCTTTTCTTCAAGGTTAAAATAGGAATAGAAATAAAATATGACCGTCCAATTATGAACAAAATTTTGGCCTACCAATTGGTTTACCTGCATGTGAATATTTTATCATCACCTTTTCTTAGTACAGTCCCGGTGAAAACATAGGGAAAGTTTACAGCTGTGAATTGCTAGAATATATTCTAAGCTATTATGTGAAAGAGCCATATAACAGTACAGTAGGAGGGACAGTATGTCTTCTCTAAACCCCATCAGATGGTTTCATTTTACTCAGTGGCTCTAAAACAGGGATAATGATGTAGAAGATCATGATTTTTTCTAGTTACATTTACACATTTATTGGAGGCAGCTCAGATTTTCCAATTTGTATAGGATTTCCATAGTATTATTATTCCTGAGAGAGAGGTTGATAGGAAAAAGTTTTACTTGAACAATTTACTTGTTGAGAGGAACCTTTCAGAAAAGGCAAGGGACTAGAAAGCCAAAAGCATGTCTTTAATTATAAATCACAGCGGTCAAAAAAGGTGAGCTGGGGGAGGAGTGGCAAAAGTGGGGGAGGGGCATCTTGTTTGTGCTTCAAATACCGAACACCAGGAGGGAATGATGAGGCCATCAGAAATGCCCCTTGCTGCTGGCTCTGCGACCTCTCATTTTCTCTGGAGCATGTTCAGCATCCCCATAACACACAAAGCAGATTTTCTTATTTTGTTCATGGTAAAAATACAAGCAAACAGGGTATAAGAAGAGAAGGAATTGAGCACAAAGACCAATTTGTGAAGAGAGCAATCATGCCCTTCACTTAATACGCCCAGTGGAAAAGGACTGCTGCTGTCCTTTGTTTTATTCTTTGTTTTATTCTCACTTCAATAGATGAATTTTTTTTAAGTATGAATTGTTAGTTTCTGTACATATGTTCAGATATGATGTATATGTATTGTAGAGTAGTTAAATTTTTGGAAAAATAATACATTCTGATTTCTTCTATTGTTTATTTGCCAGAACTTTTTCTTGCTTATTTATTTATTTTTTAACATCTTTATTAGAGTATAATTGCTTTACAATGGTGTGTTAGTTTCTGCTTTATAACAAAGTGAATCAGCTATACATATACATATATCCCCATATCCCCTCCCTCTTGCGTCTCCCTGCCACCGTCCCTATCCCACCCCTGTAGGTGGTCACAAAGCACCAAGCTCATCTCATCACCAAGCTGCTTCCCACTAGCTATCTATTTTACATTTGGTAGTATATATAAGTCCATGCCACTCTCTTACTTCGTCCCAGCTTACATTTCCCCCTCCCCGTGTCCTCAAGTCCACAAGTCCATTCTCTACGTCTGCATCTTTAATGGATGCCAGGACCATCCACATTCTGAAAATACAGAAATTCCCTACATACATACAACTGTGCTTCTGGTATGTTTTTTTTTTTTCTTAAGTAATTTAAACATGTAAGTGATTGATTGGAAAGGAGAGGCCAGGTAGTGCCCTGGATAACCCCTAAAATTCTATTCAATTCTACTGAAACTTCATTTTGCCTTTATCATTAGAAGGCCGTGTACAGATTTCTCAGATAACCAACAGATGGCAGCGAAGACTTGCAAACTGGCACAGAAATTTTATTCGCACAAGTAATTATCCCCAAGCAGCAATTAAATGTCTAAAGGCAGAGCTGTCATTTTTAAGCCTAGCAACCTTAGAAAATCTTTAAAGTCTTTTTTCGGGCAAAAATTAATAATAAAAAAGTCTCTTTGCTTTTTAACCATCAAGCCCAGCTTTGGTTTCATAGTTATAATTTCCTTCTTGTGCATTTATGTAAGATTTACTAAAAATGATGAACATACCCATATACCTTTTTTTTATTTGCCAATTGAAACAAGAACCAAAATGTGCAAGATTTCAGTAAGCCTCATATTTCCATTTAAGTTAAAACTTCAAAGAGTGCTGTGGTAATGGGAGTTAGTTTTCAATTCGTTTTCCTGAAACTAAAGAGTACTACATTTGCCAAGAGGTTTACATTAGACTGCAATGTTAGAAAGTCTGACTTCAGGCACAAAACGATTACTGATATTTTTAATATACTCAAGGATGAACTCCTTAGAATAAAATTAGTAGGAAAAATTCATTTCCATTATCCATTTTAAATTTTCACCTTAGTTTATTATACTCGATGAGTCTCAGCTGAAACACATTTGCAAGGGAAAAAAAATCACCTCCCAAAGACCCTAATGTATTTCAAGTTGGCTCTGAGAGGGGGAACATTGCCATTAGTCTCCAGTACTACTTCACGTCAAGAAAGATATTACAGGCAGCTCTCAATTATTCAGAAATATATTATCCAGGCCTTTCGTCTGGATTTCTTTACCATCCTACTGCCTAACAAGTGAATATTTTACTTTCCTTAGCTACTAAAATATCTGGAAGTACTTGAGTCTCACCTTCCCACCTCTTTTTTTTTTTAACATCTTTATTGGGGTATAATTGCTTTACAATGGTGTGTTAGTTTCTGCTTTATAACAAACTGAATCAGTTATACATATACATATGTTCCCATATCTCTTCCTCACCTTCCCACTCCTTTATAGTCATTCACTACTTTCTCTAAGCTACCTCTGAACCTTGTACTTCTATTATGCTTCTTAACGAGTTGATTGGATTTGTTTACATATCTGTCTCCCCATCCTCAAACTGTGAGTTCCAGGAAAAATGATGTCTTATCCATCTCTATATTGCCATTGCTAAGCACATAGTTGAAACTCAGAAATAATTGAGTGAAACTGACTCAAGCAACTTGACTCCTTTTCAACACCTGTGTTAAATGCTTATTATATTTACAGCACTTTACTAGGAGCTTTGGGAAGATGCAAAAGAAATGGAAAACTATCTCTGCCCTGGAGATGACCACGGTCTTTAAAATACAGGCTTACTTAAGGAAAGGTACAAAAATCATCCTAGGCACAAATTAAAGTGATGGAAATAAATATGTCACATTAAAGAGCTGCAAAATTTGGGCCAGGTATTTGGAGCAAGAGTCTACGATAGAGACCAAAGTTTAGATTTTGGTTGACAGGTGGTAGTTTAAACCTTTTTGAGAGTTGAAATCTCTGAAGTGTTAAAAGATCATAGATTAAACCATGAAGGGTGTCCAGAATTGAAGGGCAGAAGAAAAGAGACTAGCAGACATCAAGAATGCACCAGACTGAGAAATATAAAAAAAAGACAACAACATCCTAGAAGCAAATGATGGCAAGAAGTTTTAAAGAAGGCGTGATAACAGAGTTCAAGAAGGATTGACAGTAACTCTAAAGAAAGAAAGGGGACAAAAGCACAATTAACTAGCATAACATCCCTAGTGGATTTAGAGCAGCTTTTGGTGATTTGTGAAGAGAATATAGCCACTTAGCAGGGAACTGATGTAAGTTTTTTTTAATTGTTGTTACTATTTTTGTTTCTATTCTTGGGGGTATTTTGCTTGCTTTTTTTCCCTGGTTTGCTTTGTTTTAGAGAATTTTATTTAGACAAATAAACACAATTAGATATTCTGAAGTGGTGTACAGTGAAAGAGGAATCAAACCAATTACTTTATCATGTATGCCCTTCTTTACAACTGAAGTAAAAAAAAAAAAGGGCCTTCAGTTTTAAGGTCAGAAAAATGGGACATTATGGGTTTTTTTTCTCCTTAATGTCACAAACAGCTACAAGAATTCTAAATGAAATAAGAGAAATTGGATGTTGGCTTACACATATTCATTCAAAACCATAGTAGGCCATTGTAATAAAAAAAAAGCACAACCACTCCACCTAAGTTCTTAATACTCTTTAGATTTCACTTATAGACAACACCAAGGTTGTCCCAGTGCACACAATTATTTGTGTGTGTGTGTGTTTTGTTTTACATTTGTAGAAACTTGTTTGTGGTTAAAATGAGTCAGTGATTTCTATTCATGTTGCTTATCCATAATAAAAATTTGATCTGTAAAAACTAATTTAAATATCTACATGAATTTTAACATACTTTTTGTAAGAAATAGAACACACAAAAGTCCTTATTTTTAGTTTTTTGTAAGACCCAGTACGAGTAACAATGTCTATTCTGGTCCCCAACTCTGTCTTTTGTGAAAGCTCTAGGTTTTCAAAGTTCCTCCCAGCTAAATCTGAGTTATCAGAGGTTATCTCATATGTATTAATGAAATAATCCTCTTATCTACCAGTTATTACTACCCATTTACTTACTCTCTTCTGTGGCTGCCAACTTCCAATGCTACAACCACAGCCACTGCAGTGTAATCTACTTCTCTGGTTCAACTCCCAACTTAGGCTAATGCACCTAGCCCTAGCCTCCAAAGGCAGTCACCCCAAGAGAGCACTCTACACTTAGCTCCCGCTTATGCTTCAATGTTGACTGTAGCATGTATGCTCACTTCCTACAAAGATCTGAGAAAAACAAGTCCTTTAGAATTGACTCCCTTTTTATAGCAGGCTCTCTCTATGAGAACTGGGCATGAATTTGTGGGAACTGGGCTGTAGAACAATCTGAGTGCCAATGCCATGCTTCCCTCAAAATCCTCTTCTTCCCTCACGATGGGCAATTCTTTTTGAGCACATGGTGAAGTTCTCAAGACTTTGTTTTCAGGGGGATGAATTCTGTCTTAGGAATTCCCCCTCCCCATCCCTCATGCAAGTGAGACCCTAGTAGTCATAACATTGGTCCTAAAGGGCCCAGATATGTCTTTTTCCTGAGCTGAACACTACCTAGCCTATCAATCTGGGATAACTATCTACACTTAATGGGCCTCAATTTCATTCCTCTAATCTCTTTTCCCTTGATTTTCAGTGGAATTTTCATATGTAAACAATATCCAAAACAAGGTGTGGAGGTTTACAATGCAGAAAAAAATAGAATTTTGCTGATGCAACTGAGCATGTGTCCTTTAGAAAATTGTATTTAAGTAAATGTCCTTATATATTAGTGAAATTGCCAAAGTGGGGAACTTCAGTAGGAAAATCAGGATTCGTTTGCTGGAACAAAGTAGAAATTATTCAAAATGTTGCTGTATATTTTGTGAAAAACTGAAAAAAAACTCTAAAAGATATTTTAAAGGAAAATATTTTCTTAGACCTGGAAATACTGAATAAGCTAGAGTTTGCCCTTCCACTGAAGGGGTTTACTAATGGTCAAAGGAATGAGAACAGGAAACATGTTAAGCCCTGCTTTGCAATGGTATCTCCTCTAGCTTCTCAATAAACATGAATAGAAGGATGAATACAGGAATGAACAAATTTATGAATTAAAGTATGTTAACCAAATACTGTGGTTGAAATACTGATCTTTTTTTTTTTAACATCTTTATTGGAGTATAATTGCTTTACAATGGTGTGTTAGTTTCTGCTTTACAACAAAGTGAATCACTTATACATATACATATGTTCCCATATCTCTTCCCTCTTGCATCTCCCTCCCTCCCACCCTCCCTCCCTATCCCACCCCTCTAGGTGGTCACAAAACACCGAGCTGATCTCCCTGTGCCATGCGGCTGCTTCCCACTAGCTATCTATTTTACGTTTGGTAGTGTACATATGTCCATGCCACTCTCTCACTTTGTCACAGCTTACCCTTCCCCCTCCCCATATCCTCAAGTCCATTCTCTAGTAGGTCTGTAAATGCTGATCTTGAGGGGTATAATGGTTATATTTTTACTGTTTTGATACTCATTCTCTTTCTGAGAGGGAAACTGCTACTCTCTCATTCTTTGTTCTTCTGGTGGGTGTGCAGATAATTAACCTACCCTCCTAGTCTGAAGCTTGAGCACAGTGACAACAGGGTGGTAAGAGTGAGACAGACATGTGAATCTGGAGCTCAGGAGAAAAATATAGGCAGAAGATATTCACCAATGCACAACTGGTAGATGAAGCTATGGACACTGAGGTAATTGTCCAAAAAAAACGTGTCAGAAGAAGAAAAGAACCAAGTACAAAAGGTCAGTATTTAAAAAGTGTGAACACATATCCTGCTAAACTTATTATAACTTGCCTGCATATTTTCATGTGGCATTGAATATTGAGAATCAAAACAAGTCAGTCAAGTATACTTTATAACGTATGAAAATATACTTGCTTAACTGAATGGGATGTTCTTCAATTTAAACACATTATAACACAGTGGTTAAGAACACAAGCCCTGAAGCCACATTGCCTGAGTCCACACCTCAGCTCTATTACTTAGTAACTGTATAAGGGAGCAAATTACTCAGCCTTTCTGTGTATCATTTTCCTCATCTATAAACTTGGGATGATAACATTACTGCCTCAGAAAGGTTGTTGTGAAAATTAAATAATGAATATTTGTAGAGTACTCAGAACAGTGCTTGTCAAATGTAATAAATCTGTTAGCACAGTACTCAGTACTAAATCCACAGTACTAAATTAACACAGTATTCAATAACAAGTAAATGAAAATAAATAAAAGAGAATCTTTGTGAACCAAATTTCCAACTGGATTATTTTTTTTCCTCTAAAATTTAATTATTAAATTAAACTTTGGTGAAGGAATGTCTGGGTTTTCAATACTCTTTATATTAATCCAGAATGTAATTATACAATTTACACATATGATATCAGATGGATTTCAAATGATAGCAACGTATATTACTTAAAATAAGCAATTTCTGCCATAATAGAATATTCTTCTATACCAAATTTTTCAATAAAGCTGCATTTTGTTGATGTTTCTAAACTGGAATTTGTACACCTTTTAAAAACATCTTCCCAATAAATACAATTTATTGTTTCTCCTCATGGTGCATCAATTTTTGTTCATGTGGTGAATGATGCAATCAAAAAGCATTTGCTATAATGAGTTGCTGTAAAATAAACCAGCACAAAAGTAATTTGGAAAAGGAAATAGTTAAATCCATGTATAAAAAGGCATCCACGGAGTTGCGGATGCTGGGACCAGCCAGGCTGAGTGAGCAGCAGGAGAGGACTGGGCAAGCAGCAGTGTCGTTCAGGGACCTGCAGTCTCAGCGCCCTTAGGTGCTGCCCAGTAGAAGCTCCTGTGGCAGGTTCTGAAACAAAAACACCTAGATGATTGTCTACAACATATATCTGTAAGAAGATTTGAATCATTTAATCTGTTTTCAGTTACAGAAGCCAAAAAAAGGGAAACTGAAGAGGAAGTTGGTGGCTGGGTCTAATATACAAGCGTCTTCTATTCTGAATACAGAATTTCCTTAAAGCATAATAGTGGATCTTTGAATGTTGAAGATGTCCTTACCAGCTTTGACAATACAGGAAATGTTTGCATGACAAAAGGTAAGAAAAAGAGTAGCAAAGGGCAGCCGGAAGGGCTGGCGATGGGGCCAGAATGAGCAGGGGTTTGGCGGCCTCACATGTTCCCATTCACTGGCAGTGACTGGTGGTAGCGGGCAGTGCATCAGGCAGAGAGAGAGCCGCCAGTGTCCTTTTCCAAGTGTTCACACAGTGGGAAGAAAACCTGAATTTGACTCGTGAAGTACTGGGCATTCAAAGATGTGAATCCTTGCAAAGGATCTTGGGACTAGACCTCTGTGAATTGGCTCTTTCAATTTGTCCACTTAAAAGGAATAAAAGGAGGACCTACAAGATGGCAGAGGAGTATGATGTGAGATCACCTTCCTCCCCACAAATACATCAAAAATACATATACATGTGGAACAACTCCTACAGAACGCCTACTGAAAGCTGGCAGAAAACCCCAGACTTCCCAAAAAGCAAGAAACTCCCCACATACCTGGATGTGTGTCTGACAGGGTCTTGGTGCTTCAGCCGGGTGTCAGGACTGAGCCTCTGAGGTGGGAAAGCTGAATTCAGAACATTGGTCCACAAGAGACCTCCTGGCTCATTGTAATATCAATCAGCAAGAGCTCTCACAGAGATCTCCATCTCAGTGCTAAGACCCAGCTTAACTCAATGACTAGCGAGCTCCAGTGCTGGACAACCCATGCCAAACAACTAGCAAGACAGGAACACAACCCCACCCATTAGCAGAAAGGCTGCCTAAAATCATAGTAAGTTCACAGACACCCCAAAACACATCATCGGATGAAATCCTGTCCATCAGAAAGACAAGATCCAGGCTCATCCACCAGAACACAGGCACCAGTCCCCTCCCCCAGGAAACATACACAACCCAATGAATCAAACTTACCCACTGGGGGCAGACCACAAAAATAATGGAAACTATGAACGTGCAGATTGTGAAAAGGAGACCCCAAAAACAGTAAGTTAAAGAAAAAGAGAAGACAGAGAGATACGCAGCAGATGAAAGAGCAAGGTAAAAACCCACCAGACCAAACAAATGAAGAGGAAATAGGTAGTCTACCTGAAAAAGAATTCAGAGTAATGATAGTAAAGATGATCCAAAATCTTGGAAATAGAATGGAGAAAATACAAGAAATGTTTAACAAGGACCTAGAAGAACTAAAGACCAAACAAAGAATAATGAACAATACAATAAATGAAATTAAAAGTTCTCTAGAAGGAATCAATAGCAGAATACCTGAGGCAGAAGAACGGATAAGTGACCAGGATGATAAAATAGTGGAAATAACTACCACAGAGCAGAGTAAAGAGAAAAGAATGACAAGAATTGAGGACAGTCTCAGAGACATCTGGGACAACAATAAATGAACCAACATTCGAATTATAGGGGTCACAGAAGAAGAAGAGGAAAAAATAGGGACTGAGAAAATATTTAAAGAGATTATAGCTGAAAATTTCCCTGATATAGGAAAGGAAATAGTCAGTCCAGTCCAGGAACCACAGAGAGTCTCATACAGGATAAATCCAAGGAGAAACACGCAAAGACACATATTAATTAAACAATCAAAAATTAAATACAAAGAAAAAAATATTAAAAGCAGCAAGGGAAAAGCAACAAATAACATACAAGGGAATCCCTATAAGGTTAACAGAGGTTTCAGTAGAAACTCTGCAAGCCAGAAGGGTGTGGCAGGATGTATTTAAAGTGATGAAAGGGAAAAAGCTACAACCAAGATTACTCTACCTAGCAAGGATCTCATTCAGATTCGATGGAGAAGTTAAAACCTTTACAGACAAGCAAAAGCTAAAAGAATTCAGCACCACCAAACCAGCTTTACAACAAATGCTAAAGGAACTTCTCTAGGCAAGAAACACAAGAGAAGGAAAAGACCTACAGTAACAAACCCAAAACAATTAAGAAAATAGTAATAGAAATATACATATCAATAATTACCTTAAATGTAAATAGATTAAATGCTCCAACCAAAACACATAGAATGGCTGAATGAATACAAAAAGAAGACCTGTATATATGCTGTCTGCAAGAGACCCACTTCAGACCTAGGGACACATACATACTGAAACTGAGGGGATGGAAAAAGACATTCCAAAGCAATCTTGAGAAAGAAAAACGGAGCTGGAGGAATCAGGCTCTCTGACTTCAGACTATACTACAAAGCTACATTAATCAAGACAGTATGGTATTGGCACAAAAACAGAAATAAAGATCAATAGATAAGGATAGAAAGCCCAGAGATAAACCCAAGCACATATGGTCACCTTATCTTTGATAAAGGAGGCAAGAATATACAATGGAGAAGAGACAGACTCTTCAATAAGTGGTGCTGGGAAAACCGGACAGCTACATGTAAAAGAATGAAATTAGAAAACTCCCTAGAACCATACACAAAAATAAACTCAAAATAGATTAAAGACCTTAATGTAAGGACAGACACTATAAAACTCTTAGAGGAAAACATAGGCAGAACCCTCTATGACATAAATCACAGCAAGATCCCTTTTGACACACCTCCTAGAGAAATGGAAATAAAAACAAAAATAAACAAATGGGACCTAATGAAACTTCAAAGCTTTTGCACAGCAAAGGAAACGATAAACAAGACCAAAAGACAACCCTCAGAATGGGAGAAATATTTCCAAATGAAGCAACTGGCAAAGCCAAATCTCCAAAATTTACAATCAGCTCATGCAGCTCAATATCAAAAAATCAAATAACCAAATGCAAACATGGGCAGAGGACCTAAGTAGACATTTGTCTGAAGAAGATATACAGATTGCCAACAAACACATGAAAGGATGCTCAACATCACTAATCATTAGAGAAATGTAAATCAAAACTACAATGAAGTATTACCTCACACTGGTCAGTATGGCCATCATCAAAAAGTCCAGAAACAATCAATGCTGGAGAGATTGTGGAGAAAAAGGAACCCTCTTGCACTGTTGGTGGGAATGTAAATTGATACAGCCACTATGGAGAACAGTATGGAGGTTCCTTAAAAAAGTAGAAATAGTTTCTACCATACAACCATACAATTCAGCAATCCCACTACTGGGCATATACCCTGAGAAAACCATAATTCAAAAAAAGTCATGTACCACAATGTTCTTTGCAGCTCTATTTACATTAGCCAGGACATGGAAGCAACCTAAGTGTCCATCAACAGATGAATGGATAAAGAAGATGTGGCACATATATACAATTGTATATTACTCAGCCATAAAAAGAAATGAAATTGAGTTATTGTAGTGAGGTGGATGGACTTAGAGTCTGTCATACAGAGTGAAATAAGTCAGAAACAACCTAAGCATCCAATGACAAATGAATGGATAAAGAAGATATGGCACATATATATAATGGAATATTACTCAGCCATAAATAGAAATTAAATTGAGCTATTTGCATTGAGGTGGATGTATCTGGAGTCTGTCAGACAGAGTGAAATAAGTCAAAAGGGAAAAACAAATACCATATGCTAACACATATATATGGAATCCAAAAGGAAAAAAGAAAGTTTCTGAAGAAACTAGGAGCAGGACAGGAGTAAAGACGCAGATGTAGAGAATGTACTTGAGGACATAGGGAGGGGGCAGGATAAGCTGGGATGAAGTGAGAGAGTGGCATGTATATAAATGCACTATCAAAAGTAAAATAGGTAGCTAGTGGGGAGCAGCTGCATAGCACAGGGAGATCAGTTCAGTGCTTTGTGACCACCTAGAGGGGTGGGATAGGGAGGGTGGGAGGGAGACACAAGAGGGAGGGGGTATGGGGATATATGTATACGTATAGCTGGCTCACTTTGTTATACAGCAGAAACTAACACACCATTTTAAATCAATTATACTCCATTAAAGACGTTTAAAAAAAGGCATGCATTTTGATGTAATAATGTTCTTTTCTACAAATGCGTAGTATTTCTATACAAACTTTCCATCTACTTTTTCCTGTTAAAATCCAGAAGCATCGCCTGACATTTCATTTATGTGAAAGTCCAATAATGTTAGAAATCATTTATTGGTTGGATTTATGTTGTCAAGAACAAATATTATGAAGGAAGACATTTTGAAAGTTTTGTGAGTAGCTTGATAAATATTATCAGTAAACATGTAATGGGTGACAAGAAAGTTGTTAAAACAGCTTTTCAAATAAAAGAGTTTTAAGAAGAAATCATCAGAGACCTAAGAAGGAAGATTAGTGAAATTCTGTCACAGAGGTTTTGATAGGACCAAAGAATTTGTTTTAATTGATTTGGCTGAAAAATTGTTGTTTTAAATCCTATGTTGACTTTCTTGTATCATTAAAATCCTTCTTTGCCACATATTCTCCATGTAAATTAGGACCTTTCTTTCACATGAAGAGCATAACATAAAGAAAGTATGCTTTGTTTATTGCCATGGTAAAATCTAATGCAACAGTATCATTTACTGAAAGACATATGAAAGTTTTAAATATAGTGAACTTCAAATCCAGTCCCGTTTAGTAACTTTAAGGTATAGTACTATTATGTCAAAATATTGAGAAAATCTGTGCTTTCAAAAAATTCTCAAACATCAAGACAAAACATTCCTGAAATGTGAAACAACCTGACATATAGGAGACCAGAGTTTCTATGTTTTCTTAATAAAATTTAGTTATAAATTTTCTCAGTGACTTTTAGAAAATAATTTAAAAAATTGAAAAACCTATTTACTAGGCCAAGTTCTTATTATCTCATGCCTGCCTGCTGATACAAAAAGAAAAGAGAGATAATCACGTATGGGCTTATACCAACTTTCTCTACACTTCTGTTGATTACTAAAGTCATTGAAAACCGTATCTTCTTCCCTGTCCCAGTAGATAATGTCCCCTTGTTTTACCAAGATAAACTTCTTCACCTTACTCCTAATCTCATCTTCTCCCACACACTACACATTTATTTTTTCTTTATTTTCCTCTTTTCTGTCTCTTTTTCCTCTGAATTCAAACATGCTCAAGTATCTTTACCCTAAAAGAAAACAAAACAAGAGACAATAACAACAGAATTTTTCTTCAACTTTATTTCTTTGTCACAGTTCTTTTTATCATAACCACCAAGCTTTTGCAAGGAGAAGCCTACCTCTCACTCACTTGTCAACCCACAGGAATTTGACCACCACCTTCACAACTCTACCCAAACCATTAATCTAGCATTCAAATTAAATGATCTCTTTTTAATTCTCTCCCTATTTTATCCCTCTCATTGATATTTTATCTTGTTGAACTTGCTCTTTGAGAAAAACTTTCAATTGGCTTCCATGAGACCACTAGGTCAAGGTTTTCCTCATACATCTGTAATAGATTCCTTGGTCTCCTCCATTTATTCTTCTTTCTCTTACTGCCCGAGGGTCCATACTCTGACCTCTTCTCTCTGATTCTATATATCTCTCTGGGACCTGTCACCCATGCCTATAACTGGTATATATCGTCTATATACCAATGACTCCTAAATCTCTAAGTTCTAAATTTCTCTGTGAAATACAAGACTGGATCCACATCTACCAATACCAAAAAGTTGGACATCCTTGCCTGTCTAGCCAGTACTTCAAAATTAGTCCAAAACCAAACACATTATATTTGTTAACAAATCTTCTCCTCTTTACTCCTGATGTAGACTGAATGTTTGTGTCCCTCTAAAATTCATATGTTGAAATCCTAACCTCCAAGAAGATGGTATTAGAGGTGGTAACTTTGAGAGGTCATTAGGTCATGACAGCAGAACTCTCATGAACGGGATTAGTGCCCTTATAAAAGACACTTTAGAGAGATAGCTCCTCGCCATGTGAGGTTTCAGCTAGAAGACACAGTCTATGAACCAGGAAGTGGGTCCTCACCAGACACTGAATCTGCCATTGTCTGTGTCTTGGATTTTCAGCCTCGAGAACTGAGAGTAATAAATTTCTGTTTTTTATTAGCTACTCAGTCTCTCGTATTTTGTTATAGTAGCCTAAACAGATTAAGACAACTACATATCTTAATGGAATCTCTATCCACAGAGTAACCCAAATTAGAAACCTTAAAACCAGACTTGTTTTTATTCCTTGACTCACAACACATTCATTGGTTATTGGTTTATCTGAACATCCTAAAGAACAGAGACCATACTTAATTTATTGCCCCTCCACCTAGGTTAGTTCATGGATCATAGTAGGCATTATTAAAAGTTTGTTGGACTCAGTTGTTGAAATTTTACACATCATTCAAAAAGTGTTACTCAAAATAATGGGAATAAATTCTCTAAGGCTTGGACAAGATTTGAAAATGCACCCATACTTTACTGACTTAAAGTATAGAACAAAGCAAAAATTTCGGCCTTAAAATTTGGAAGGTAATCTAATCAACAACCGAATTAAGATAATCCCCCACGTTCTGACATGGAACACAACTCAGACTGACTCAAGGGAGATCAAGTAGTGATCTCCTCATGGGAAATGGACTTGCCTTTTAATTCAGTTTTCATGAGCACCTGCAAAATTATGTGTGTGTGTGTGTGTGTGTGTGTGTGTGTGTCTGTGTGTGTCTGTGTGTGTCTGTGTGTCTGTGTCTGTGTTATAGGAGAAAGATGGTGTGGAGGAGGAGAGATGAAGTAAAGGATGAACTGAGTGGAGAATAATAAGTTCTATCAAGAAAATTAAATCATAACACTTGTCTCAGGGCATAGCCTGGTGGGGAATGGGGTATGTGTGGCTGCAATGGCTGATGGCTTGATGGTGGCAACATTTGTTGTTTACTGGAGTGGCAGGCAACATTTTTTGTCCACAGACACTTTATTCCATGTTTTAGCCTCTTTCCCCATAACCAATGCTGTTTACCAATAGCAAAACCAACTTCTTTACTTTGGTCACTCTGAATATATTTATGTACTCTATTTACTCCACTATCCCCAGATCTACTTTAATAAGTAAATGCTGTTCTACATATTCTGTTCTATGTTCATCCTGCTTTTCTTTGAAACAAGATACCACATTTCACTCATCCCCAGTCTACCACTCCTCTTCCTTAGAATCTCTTCCAAAAATAAACTATCTGCACAAAGCCCATGGCACACAGGTTTTGGTTTTGGGGGTAATGTAGGCTAAGGCAGGTCTCAAATCACAGGAACAAACTTTTGAAAAGAGTGGAACAGTAAAATGAAGCTAAGTTGTCTAATTATATGGTCCTGCTTCTCAATTTCACTGACCTGAGACTTCTAAAAAAAGAAATTATTTGGAAAGGAAGATAGATATAGAGATAAAGGTATATAGATACACACACACACACACACACACACACACACACACACACACACACACACACCTGCATTCTAGCATTTTATAAGAACTTATTTTTCTATATATCTTTTTTTTTTTTTTTTTTTTTTTTTTTTGTACACGGGCCTCTCACTGTTGTGGCCTCTCCCGTTACGGAGCACAGGCTCCGGACGCGCAGGCTCAGCGGCCATGGCTCACGGGCCCAGCCGCTCCGCGGCATGTGGGATCTTCCCGGACCGGGGCATGAACCCGTGTCCCCTGCATCGGCAGGCGGACTCTCAACCACTGCACCACCAGGGAAGCCCTCTATATATCATTTTTTCAGAAATACACACCGGTTGTAGAGCCTAGCCTCACTACAATATTGGGACTTGAGTCACATTCTTCAGAAACAAAATTCAGTCAATACATTTATTAAGTGTCCATTATATGTCAGACACTATGCTAATGTTGGCAAAACCGTGATGAGCAAGAAGTACAGGGTGCCCGTTCTCATGGATCTTATAAGTAAGAGGTCAAATTACTGAACGTAAAGTCCAATAACCTTTGTCCTTATTCTTTAGAAAGTGGTGATAATCTCCAAGGTAAATAAAAGTGGCTGAGAGTGGTCGTATACCTGTAAGCAGCTGCTCACATGACAGGATCTAGTCTTTTCAGGATTGAACACAGAGTACCCCAGGGGAAATACAGAATGGGTGTTAATAAGCACCATAATTTCTAAAAAGTAAACAGTATCAGGGAAAAAGAGGAAAGGGACACTTAACTAATTGTTAATGCCAGGTTAAGATGGTAAGATACAATGCCTGGTATGCCCTCTCTGATTTTCCCATTTAAATACTTATGTAGCTACTAAAAAAAAAAAAAAAAACTATGCAAAATTACAATACTGCAATCGGACTCACACAGGGATTTCTACTTACAGCAGTGCCAATGAACCTAGATTAAGAAACACCAGTGGTTGCTTCCACATGTCCTGCCTTTTGTCCCAAACAACATGGTTATTTTGGAAATGGCAAGGGGAGGTTTTAGTCTGTTCCCACAAGAAACAAACCCCAGGGAAACAAAATTTAGAGACTTATAGCAGTCAGAAAACCTGGCTACCACTTCCTTATTAGAGAGGAACTTACTTTTAAAGGTATAGGGGTGTATTTCTCTTATTCCCATCAGTGCCTTTCTCTTCAAGTCCGGACAGAGACACTGTCTCCTGTAGTCCATTGTTGACCTTATAAAAATGCTATTCCTACAGGTCACTCTTCCCCTACTCTGCCCTCAGAAAAAGAAGCTGATCAGAAATAATACAGTTTTCAAAAAACTGGCCATAGAAGGAAACGAGAAGTTACTGGAGGAAGATGCCAGAGGCAAAATGCCCAGAAGGAACAAGAAATATCATTATATAGGAAGGGCGGGATGACACCTGTCAGAGAGACACCTGCCATTGCCTGCCAATGGCAGAGTGGAGATGGGTTTCATTTGCACTTGGTTTTGAATTGCCAATCTTCAGACAATGATAGGCAGAGTCTATGAAAATGGCATCAGGCATCAAATGTCACTTGCTTCAAGAGAAACTTGGGTCTGTATTTGTCTAGCTAAACAACTGATCTTCCTATATAACACATTTTAATTTCATACAAATTCTAGTTCCTAGAAAAACATATGTTTTCTTTATGTTTGAAAGGTGGGCTCTAGTAATAGTGTCACTTGGGAAATCCTTTTTATGGTCAAGGGAGAAAAAAAATGGACAATGTGTTGCATAAGGAAATTGCTAGAGGCATTTTGTGTGGGCTGCAAGCTCATGGTAGACCAGTTTAAGATCAAAGGTGTTAAGGTGATGGAGAATAAAACTCAGTTGGTGCAGTCACCCTGAGAAGAGGGTAAACAGCCAGTGGCACCTAATCCTGATTCTTTCCTTGACTTTTCAAGTTCATATTTGCCACACATCACACGCAGAAGCTGTTTTTCACAAACATTAGTTCCACAGAAAAGCTGCATGTGTGTTTTTGTTTTTGTTTTTGTTTTGTCTCTGATATTTAGATGTGACTCACAGAAGAGAGAGGCCAGAAAAGCCATTTTATTGTTGCAACAATCTCTTTCTCAGTGGAATTCAGAAGCGAAAACTGAGTTTTGTAAATAGTGGAAAACAAAATTCTCAAATTTCAGTGCTTTAGAAGCTGGAAGATATGAATTCCAAATGTATCTAGAGTTTGCTTTATTGCACTGACATATTAAATAATGTTCTTTTTAAAAAATTTTTTGACATCTTTATTGGAGTATAATTGCTTTACAATGGTGAGTTAGTTTCTGCTGTATAACAAAGTGAATCGGCTATATGCATACATATATCCCCATATATCCTCCCTCTTGCGTCTCCCTCCCTCCCACCCTCCCTATCCTACCCCTCTAGGTGGTCACAAAGCACTGAGCTGATCTCCCTGTGCTATTTATTTTCTTTCTCATTGCCTATTTTTCTCAAGGTTATGCACTATATTTATAGCACTTTAGACATTATCTTACATCCTCAGAGTGGTTTCACAAACACTTCACGTGATCTTAGGTAGGACAAGGATAATTGTTTTCTCTTTTATAAATGAGGAGACAAGCTCAGAGATGTTATCTGACTTGTAAAAGATTTCATAACTAATAAGTGATAGAGCTAGGGCCAGCACCATGGTTTCTGACTCATAGTTCAATACTATTTTAAAATAACTAGAGTATGTTTCTTATTGAACAGCTATATAGCATCTGTATAGACAGAGAACTGTGTGCCCTATTAAAGTGACACCATCATTAAGATTACATGTAAGCTGATAGCTGCAATATAAATTTAGCAGGTAAGGCACCTCTCATTGAAATAATTTAATTCTCCCTCTTAGTTTGTGGAACTTTATAAATTTATTCTTGTTTGACCATCTTGGTTTATTGACTCCAGGAGTAACCCAGAAGGACCCTATAATGACGTTGAGGAAACTAATAGCAGCTATCTTTTTTAAAGCATCAAATAACTGCCAATATTTATCAAGCATGTACTATGTGTCAGGCATTATACTAAAGGTTTCAATGCATTATCTCAGTTAATTCTTAAACAAATAATAAATTTAAGTAGTATTTCTATCTCCATTTTTCAGATGAGGAAACTAAGGCTGAGAGGTTAGGAAACCTCCCCAAGTTCATTACAGCATCTAAATGGAAGACACAGAATTTGAACCCATATGGTCTTTCAACACTCAACCACCAAAATACATGTGCTATGTGTCAAGTGTTTTATAAGCATTTATTATCTCATCTAATACTCACAACAACCCTCCAAGTTAGGTATTTATATTCCAATTTTATAGATGAGAAAACTGAGGCTCACAGACATTCAGGAGTATCATATGCTTCAAGGTCATATAGATAGTCAGTAACAACATAGGAATTTGAACCCAGCTGTCTAACCTGACCATACTTCTATTCACATCTGAGCAAATCTTCACCCAACATGGAGGGAGACTACTAGAAATAGTTTATCCTTTTCTGCCTGAAAATAGTTTATTGAAAGATTATCATTCACAGTGTTTGGTCAACAATAGAAAACCCAAAAGACATGGTAGACCTGTGGCCTTTGTAGTCCCTTTTCAATCACCTTCCCTTCCTGGTGTCTTTACTTCCAAGTACCCATTGTCCTTATTTATTAAGGTGTCCTGATTGTCTGGAACCAAACAAAGTACATCTTTCAAGCTTCTCTCCACAATAAGTGGTCCAGATTCCATAAAATTTTGCCTGCACTATCCCCCACCTGCACTCACCCCATTTTAACCGTCAAAATTTCCTTTTCTCAGTGCCCAGTTCTGAGAATGGTACTAGGAAGAAAAACTAATTCACAATAAATTTTGTGCAACTAATAAATGTTTAATGTTATTATCCCCTAGAATATGTGCACTTTGAAAGTACTACTCAGTATGTCTTCAGTCAGAGGAAAGAATTTTGAATGTTGAAATCACAGAGGTGTGGCTGGTATGTGCATTGTTTATTAAAAGACTTTCTGTAACTGCTCTACTCACATTAACTGACTGCACTGAAGGACTAAGGAATGCAACTTGGTTCAGGAAAATCCTCTCAAATCTAACTCACCTGAATATTTTAAAGTAAATGTAAGATAAAAAGGAATATTAAATTAGTATTTTCAGACTAAAATTGCTGGGGATGTGATTTCTAAGAACTTCCTCTGCCTCAGTTGTCTCATCTTTAAAAGGAGGGCTCCCTGGTATACCAGTAATACTACTTCTCTCTAAATCTCAGGCCTGTTGCTGAGTCTGACTAGTTTTGCCAGTTGCTGAGTCTGACTAGCTTTGCCAGACTCCTTTTTATTCTCCTTTCATTCATCAAATATTTATTGAGCACTTACTGCATTCCAGACATTCTTCTAGGAGCTAAGGATGTATCAGTGAACAAAACAAAGATTTCTGCCTCATGGTGTTTACATTCCAGTGAGGAGATATGGGCAATAAAAGCAAACATCATAAATAAGTTAATTACTAGTAGCTTAGAAGATAAGTGTTATGGAAAAAAGGAGCAGGGCAAGGGGGATTGTAAGTGAACACAGGGTGGGCAGATTTCCATTTTAAATAAAATGGTCAGGGTAGGTCTCAATGAGAAGGTGGCATTTGACCAAAGGCCTAAAAGGTGGTGAGGGAGGGAGCCATGCTGATATCTGGATGAAGAGTATTCCAAGCAGAAGGGACAGCCAGGCCCTGAGACAAGAGTATTAGAAGAACAGCCAGTGTTGCTGGAACCAAGTGACCCAACGAAAGAATATCTAGTCCAGGAATTGGCAATTTTTTTTTCCATAAAGGAGCAGATAGTAAATATTTTAGGTTAATGACCACACAGTCTGTGTCACTACTCAACTCTGCCTATAAAATGAAAGCAGCCATAGGCAATATGAAAATGAATAGTTCCAATAAAACTATTTATGGACACTGAAATTTTAACTTTATATAACTTCACATGTAACTAAATTTTTTTTCAACCGTTTAATAATGTAAAAAGCATTCTTAGCTCTTGGGTTGTATAAAAACAGACCACAGACTGGATTTGGCCTGAAGGCAGTACATTGTTGACCCAGATCCAAGGGATGAGCTCAGAAATATAATAGCACGGAGGGAAGGGGATAATAGTTTAATGGCTCTCTGAGCCTCCCCTAGCTCTTTCCTCATTTTCCCTCACAGACACCTATCCTAATAAAATTTATTTCACATGCAATCCTGTTTTGTGTTTTGGCATTTTCTTCTCAAAGGATCCAACTAGCAAAAGTGGGACCAGGAGTGGTCCAAGTAAGCAAGTAGTAAGGTAAGGATTTGGAACTGTCTTATCTACCATCTTGGGAGCAAAGAGAGCAACTGGTTAGTCGGCAGATCACATATAGTCACTGGGACAAGATGGTGACTAAATTACTAAGTATTTTACCATGATTGGCTTAAGAAAATATCCCAATGGAGAAGAATGCAATGGCAGGTGCAATGGTGTAAGCATTTGAAAATTACAGAGCAAACCATGTTGTCTTAGTCTATTTCTGCTGCTATAATAAAGTACCACAGACTGAGTAGCTTTTAAACAACAGAAATTTAGTTCTCACAGTTCTGGAAGCTGCGAGCCCAAGACCAGAGTGCCAGCATGGTAAGGCAAGGGCCCTATTCCAGGTTGCAGATTTCTCATTGTATCCTCACATGGCAAAAGGGGCAAGACAGTGCTCTTGGGCCTCTTTCATAAGGATATTAATCTTATTCTTGAGGGCTCCACCCTCATGACCTAATCACCTCCCAAAGAAAGACCACACCTCCATAATATTGGGCATATGGATTTCAACATGCATTTGGGGGGAACACAAATATTCACACCAGAGCAAATGCCTACAAAGACAGCAGAGCTGGCTGGTTAATGTTAAGTCATATTGACACCCTGCAAAAGGATAATAAGAGACTAAGGGCCATTAACAAGTGGTTAAAGGCCAAGTGTTATAGCCATAGGGCCTCTGTGGTCATTTTCAAGTACTTAGCTCTTACAGTAGAAGGGGAGACACAGCTGAGTGGCAGGCTAAAGATCTAATTGTGGTCACAGAACTTTCATTGAAGGCAGGTCAGTTATGTATGTAAAAGTCAAGACCTTGGTAGGAAAAAACCTGAAATCTCTGAACCTTGAAACAGACATATCTGGATATATGCCTCTAATGATGTTGGTTCGACAGTCAGTCACTCCCTACTAGATTCTGTGGGCCTGCAGACATGGCTCAGCCTTCTTCAGTAAGACCTAGCACTTCCTCTGTGCTAGAGAATGGTGATGAGAACTATTTTCCACAAAGCAATAGGTGACCCTTCTCAGAAACTGCCTGCATCTCCACTCCTGAGTGTCAGGATGATAACAGATTCAATCCCAGCTTAAGCCAGCTGAGAACGTGCTGGGCCTTCAAAGAAAAAGAGGTTATAAAGAGTTGCAAAATTTACCTGGTATGTACTGCAAGATCCAGTGAGTGCTCCTGGGATAGGACTTTGAGAGTGTTTTATCCAAAGACGCTGGAAGCCTGGATATGCAAGAATTAACTTGTGGGAAATTCCTTGGGACATGGGTTATAATATCCTAGCAAATATCCCTGGGAGTGAGGAGACTTCTTTTCTGATGGTGGTTCTTAGAAGCATGGAGAAAGCAATGGCCAATGATGAAGAAGTGGAGATGACTGAGGTACCCTGGCATAAAATAGAGGAAGAAATACAAAGTCTTAGGGAGATGGGCAGACTGAAATAACTATATTCCGATAGGCCAAAGGACCGAGCTGAGGATGATGTCCCATAGAATGGCCCAGAAGACACACCATTCACCAAGGTCACCAGGACTATGATGGAGAGGGGGCACCAACAGCACTAAGAAGTTTAATGGTGGCTATCCTGTGCAGACCAGGGATGATACTAGGAGAAGTGGTCACAGAGCTGGGCTGGTTAATATCCATGAGGATGGTAGGTCCCTGAAGCGACAGAGTGGGGCAGGGCTTAACTGCCAAAAGCCAGGAGACCACAATTACCATAACAACCAGCAATGTTAGGTGGGCAGCCAAGGAAGTTTTACTCACAGTGAGTTTTGAATTTGGTTAATAGAAGCAGATGGATGAATATATAGGTGAAAAAACAGAGTGTAAAGATTTCTTAATCACACAATAATGCTCACCAGAAAACATCTGTCACAGAGAGGCAGTGAACAACCAAGTACTCAAAATAACTATACCAGTTGATATTAACCAGCCTTCATCATCAGCCAACTCAGAACTGGCACAATGGGCACATCGACATAGAGGCCACAGTGGCAGAAACTGCACATGGACCTAATAGCATGGACACTGACTTACCAAAACTAATCTAGCTACCATGGCCTCTGAACGTCCAACCAGTCAGTAGTAGGAACCAACACTGAAACCCCTGTAGGGCACTATATCTTAAGGAAACCAAATTGAATACATTTGGCTCCTTCCATCTTGGAAGGACCAGCAGTTCATCTTCAAAGGAATAGGTAGCTATTCTGGGTATGGGTCTGCTTTTCTTGCTCTCAGAGCCTCAGCCTGCACCACCACTTAGGGGTTTGCAGAATACCTGTTCATAGGCAAAAAATCCCATATACCAAAGCATCTGACCAGAGGACTCACTTCGCAATGAAAGAGGTGCAATAGTGTGATCAACATACCACACTATCCAGAAGTAGCTAAACTCATAGAATTACGGACTGAGTTTATGAAGGTGTAATTGAAGCATGAAATCTAAGGCAAAACTTTGAAAGAAGGGGGTGCCATCCTTCAAGATGCAGTATATTCATTAAATCAGAAACCCATGTATGGTTTTATGTCCCCAGTAGGAAAAATACATGGGTCCCAGAACCAAAGGACAGAATCAGGAGTGGCCTCACTTACCATCACTTCCAATGACCTACTAGGGAATTTTATGATTCTTGTCCCCACAACTCTAGGCTCTGCAGGTTTGGAGACCCTGGCCACCAAAGAGGGCGTTCTCTTGCCAGTGCACACAGTAAAAGTTCCAGTGAACTACAAGTTGCAGCTGCTTCCAGGACACATTTACTAGCACCCAGGAAACAGGAGGCAAGAAGAGGAGTCACTTATGTTGGCAGGTATCATTGAGCTTAAACAGCAGAACTTCTTTTATACACGGGTACCAAGAGGAATGTATGAAGAAACCAGCTGACCCACTGAGTGCCTCCTTTCACATCCTTGACCCATCGTAACTCCGAGGGGACAAGCCCAGAAACCGAAGGCTGAGGAGAACATGATCATCAAGAGTTCAGACCCCTTGAGAATGAAGGTTTGGATCCTATCACTAAGACCTACCAAAGTGGTATCCAAGGGGGAAGGCAATTTAGAATGGAAGAGGGAGAGGATGAGGTTCAGATGTGGCCTCAAGATCAACTGCAAAGTCGGATGCTGTAGTTCATCTCACTAGCCTCAGTATTCTAAATTTCCCCTCAGATAGAGACACATATGAAGCATAGATGAGCTGTTTCTCAGAATTGTGTGGAAGAGTAGAGCTGTGTGGGGCAAGAGGTTGACTGTGGTAGCCGAGAATACATCTAGTAGACCTCTTGCTACAGGGTGCATTATAGATTGAGAGCTCCATCTACTGTGTCTGGAAGTCCATCACCATGTTTAAGCCAAAGCCATGCTTCCCATGAGCTGATCCTAGCCAATGACTGAGTGCAGCTGAGAAAACAAAGTACTCCTGTCCCTGGGAGATGTGGGTCACTTCTAATGGGATGCTTTGGTTTCAAGATTTCTTGACAGCTTTGCCAAACTTTCCTTAGAACTGCACTACAGTTGAAGATGCTTCTGCCTGACATCCCTTCCTTCCTTTCCTCTTTTCTTAACCAAGAGTCAGACTTCCATAGTCTGTCAGTGTTCCTATGGACTGTCAGTTCTCTCAGCCTCTACCAGCTGTCTTCCCATTTTTTCTAAGGGGCATTTCCCTTGATAAATTTCTTACATGTTTGAATCCATCTTGGTGTCAGTTTTTCAGAGGACGAGGTGTAACATACTGTGTAACCAATAGGACACTGCAGAAATGATGGAGTGTGACATCTGACTGTAGGATCAAAACAGGTATTGTGGCTTCTACCTTGCTCTCTCTTGGATCATTCATTCTAAAGAATCCAGTTGTCATATCATGGGGATATCCTAGTGGTCTTAAAAGAGGTCCAAGTGGAGAAGAACTAAAGCGTCTCATTCACAGCTAGAATTGATTTGCCAGCCATGTGAGGAAGCCATCTTGGAAGAGGATCTCCAGTCCTCATCAAGCCTTCAATAGACTGCAACCCCAGTTGACATATTGAACACAGATTCATGAGACATCTTGAGAGAGAAAGACCCAGTTAAACCCCTCCCAAATTCCTGACCCATAGAAACTGTGTGCAACAATAAACATTTTCATTACTTTAAGCTGCTAAATTTAGGGGTAATCTATTGTGCATCTAATAGATAACTAATATACTCCTTGAAGTGAGATACTCTTTTCTAAAGTGATAGAAATCCAAAAATAAATGGCCATGAATGTATTTTCTTTTTCACGACTAAGGAGGCGAGAAGATGAGTTCACAGTTCCACTGTGGTATGAGTGAAAGTTGGTAGGTTAATTCCAAATTCAGTACACCTTTAATGACTGAGTTCTATGAGTGCTGTTAAAAAGGTCTCAGATAAAATTTAGATATTAGAATTGTGGATTTGAAAAAAAAAATTATTGAAGCATAATAAGCATTCCTATGTGTAATTTCCCACCAAGCTTCAGGCCCTGTTAGCTTACAATTATTCAAGGAGTATACTCTGGATTTCCAGTAATGATCATGTATTATTGATTTTTCAGAAATTGATGCCGTATCAGTAAAGCATGTCAGTAAGAAATGGTAGCTTAAAGAAAAAGGCATATTATATAGTCTTAGGATGGTAGAGTGAGAGAGAGTGAAACGAATGGCTTCTTTGTATTCCTCAGAGAGCTAGAGGTAAGCTGGAAACCAGATTTCAATAGTCTTCACCACTAATCTTCTGTTGGAAAGCTTTAGTGCCATTCCTATCTAACTATCACACAAAACCTTTTATGTGTCCATGGGAAAAACGTGACATTTCACACTCAGAATTGACTGTTGCTACACAAAGAACAATGAAAGTGTAAGCAACACTGCAAAACTTCTAAATTTAAAACAAACACAATTTTAGTATAATTGATATATAAATGACTGAATTTTTTTCCTTTTTTTAACAACTTTCTTGGAGTATAATTTCTTTACAATGGTGTGTTACTTCCTGCTTTATAACAAAGTGAATCAGTTATACATATACATATGATCCCATATCTCTTCCCTCTTGCGTCTCCCTCCCTCCCACCCTCCCTATCTCACCCCTCTAGGTGGTCACAAACCACCAAGCTGATCTCCCTGTGCTATGCGGCTGCTTCCCACTAGCTATCTGTTTTACGTTTGGTAGTGTATATATGTCCATGTCACTCTCTCTCTTTGTCACAGCTTACCCTTCCCCCTCCCCATACCCTCAAGTCCATTCTCTAGTAGGTCTGTGTCTTTATTCCCGTCTTACCCCTAGGTTCTTCATGACCTATTTTTTTTCTTAAATTCCATATATATGTGTTAGCATACGGTATTTGTCTTTCTCTTTCTGACTTCCTTCACTCTGTATGACAGACTCTAGGTCTATCCACGTCATTACAAATAGCTCAATTTCATTTCTTTTTAGGGCTGAGTAATATTACATTGTATATATGTGCCACATCTTCTTTATCCATTCATCCAATGATGGACACATAGGTTGTTTCCACCTCTGGGCTATTGTAAATAGAGCTGCAATGAATATTTTGGTACATGACTCTTTTTGAATTATGGTTTTCTCAGGATATATGCCCAGTAGTAGGATTGCTGGGTCATATGGTAGTTCTATTTGTAGTTTTTTAAGGAACCTCCATACTGTTCTCTGTAGTGGCTGTACCAATTCACATTCCCACCAGCAGTGCAAGAGTGTTCCCTTTTCGCCACACCCTCTCCAGCATTTATTGTTTCTAGATTTTTTGATGATGGCCATTCTGACTGGTGTGAGATGATATCTCATTGTAGTTTTGATTTGCATTTCTCTAATGATTAATGATGCTGAGCATTCTTTCATGTGTTTGTTGGCAGTCGGTATATCTTCTTTGGAAAAATGTCTATTTAGGTCTTCTGCCCATTTTTGGATTGGGTTGTTTGTTTTTTTGTTATTGAGCTGTATGAGCCGCTTGTAAATTTTGGAGATTAATCCTTTGTCAGCTGCTTCATTTGCAATTATTTTCTCCCATTCTGAGGGTTCTCTTTTGGTCTTGTTGATAGTTTCCTTTGCTCGGCAAAAGCTTTTAAGTTTCATTAGGTCTTATTTGTTTATTTTTGTTTTTATTTCCATTTCTCTAGGAGGTGGGTCTCAAAGGATTTTGCTGTGATTTATGTCATAGAGTGTTCTGCCTATGTTTTCCTCTAAGAGTTTGATAGTTTCTGGCCTTATATTTAGGTCTTTAATCCATTTTGAGCTTATTTTTGTGTATGGTGTTAGGGAGTGATCTAATCTCATACTGTTACATGTATCTGTCCAGTTTTCCCAGCACCACTTATTGAAGAGGTTGTCCTTTCTCCACTGTACATTCCTGCCTCCTTTATCGAAGATAAGGTGACCATATGTGCGTGGGTTTATCTCTGGGCTTTCTATCCTGTTCCATTGATCTATCTTTCTGTTTTTCTGCCAGTACCATACTGTGTTGATTACTGTAGCTTTGTAGTATAGTCTGAAGTCAGGGAGCATGATTCCTCCAGCTCTGCTTTTCATTCTCAAGATTGCTTTGGCTATTCGGGGTCTTTTGTGTTTCCATACAAATTGTGATTTTTTTTGTTCTAGTTCTGTGAAAAATGCCAGTGGTAGTTTGATAGGGATTGCATTGAATCTGTAGACTGCTTTGGGTAGTAGAGTCATTTTCACAATGTTGATTCTTCCAATCCAAGATCATGGTATATTTATCCATCTATTTGTATCATCTTTAATTTCTTTCATCAGTGTCTTATAATTTTCTGCATACAGGTCTTTTGTCTCCTTAGGTAGGTTTATTCCTAGATATTTTATTCTTTTTGTTGCAATGGTAATTGGGAGTGTTGTCTTGATTTCACTTTCAGATTTTTCATTGTTAGTGTATAGGAATGCCAGAGATTTCTGTGCATTAATATTGTACCCTGCTACTTTACCAAATTCATTGATTAGCTCTAGTTGTTTTCTGGTAGCATCTTTAGGATTCTCTATGTATAGTATCATGTCATCTGCAAACAGTGACAGCTTTACTTCTTCTTTTCCAATTTGGATTCCTTTTATTTCCTTTCCTTCTCTGGTTGCTGTGGCTAAAACTTCCAAATCTATGTTGAGCAAGAGTGGTGAGAGTGGGCAACCTTGTCTTGTTCCTGATCTTAGTGGAAATGCTTTCAGTTTTTCACCATTGAGGACAATGTTGGCTGTGGGTTTTTCATATATGGCCTTTATTATGTTGAGGAAAATTCCCTCTATGCCTACTTTCTGCAGGATTTTTATCATAAATGAGTATTAAATTTTGTCAAAAGATTTCTCTGCATCTCGAGATTACCATATGGTTTTTCTCCTTCAGTTTGTTAATACGGTGTGTCACGTTGATTGATTTGCGTATATTGATGAATCCTTGCATTCCTGGAATAAACCCCATTTGATCATTATGTATGATCCTTTTAATGTGCTGTTGGATTCTGTTTGCTAGTATTTGGTTGAGGATTTTTACATCTATATTCATCAGTGATATGGGCCTGTAGTTTTCTTTCTTTGTGACATCCTTGTCTGGTTTTGGTGTCAGGGTGATGGTGGCCTCGTAGAATGAGTTTGGGAGTGTTCCTCCCTCTGTTATATTTTGGAAGAGTTTGAGAAGTATAGGTGTTAGCTCTTCTCTAAATGTTTGATAGAATTCACCTGTGAATCCATCTGGCCCTCGGCTTCTGTTTTTTGGAAGGTTTTTAATCACAGTTTCAATTTCAGTGCTTGTGATTGGTCTGTTCATAATTTCTATTTCTTTCTGATTCAGTCTTGGCAAGTTGTGCACTTCTAAGAATTTGTTCATTTCTTCCAGGTTGTCCATTTTATTGGCATAGAGTTGCTTGTAGTAATCTCTCATGATCCTTTCCATTTCTGCGGTGTCACCTGTTCCTTCTCCTTTTTCATTTCTAATTCTATTGATTTGAGTTTTCTCCCTTTTTCTCTTGTTGAGTCTGCTAATGGTTTATCAATATTTTTTTATCTTCTCAAGGAACCAGCTTTTAGTTTTATTGATCTTTGCTATTGTTTCCCTCATTTCTTTTTCATTTATTTCTGGCCTGATCTTTATGATTTATTTCCTTCTGCTAACTTTAGGGTTTTTTTGTTCTTCTTTCCCTAATTGCTTTAGGTGCAAGGTTAGGTTGTTTATTCGTGATGTTTCTTGTTTCTTAAGGTAGGATTGTATTGCTATAAACTTCCCTCTTAGAACTGCTTTTGCTGCATCCCATAGGTTTTGGGTCATCGTGTCTCCATTGTCATTTGTTTCTAGGTATTTTTTGATTTCCCCTTTGATTTCTTCAGTGATCACTTCGTTATTAAGTAGTGTATTGTTAAGCCTCCATGTGTTTGTATTTTTTACAGACCTTTTCCTGTAATTGATATGTAGTCTCATAGCATTGTGGTAGGAAAAGATACTTGATACCATTTTAATTTTCTTAAATTTACTGAGGCTAGATTTGTGACCCAAGATATTGACTATCCTGGAGAATGTTCCATGAGCACTTGAGAAACATATGTATTCTGTTGTTTTTGGATGGAATATCCTATAAATATCAATTACGTCCATCTTATTTAATGTATCATTTAAAGCTTGTGTTTTCTTATTTATTTTCATTTTGGATGATCTGTCCATTGGTGAAAGCGGGGTGTTAAAGTCCCGTACTATGAATGTCTTACTGTCAATTTCCCCTTTTATGGCTGTTAGTATTTGCCTTATGTATTGAGGTGCTCCTATGCTGGGTGCATAAATATTTACAATTGTTATATCTTCTTCTTGGATTGATCCCTTGATCATTATGTAGTGTCCTTCTTTGTCTCTTCTATTAGTCTTTATTTTAAATTAATTTATTTTATTTATTTTTGCTCTGTTGGGTCTTCATTTCTGTGCGAGGGCTTTCTCTAGTTGTGGCAAGTGGGGGCCACTCTTCATCGTGGTGTGTGGGACTCTCTTGTTGTGGAGCACAGGATCCAGACACGCAGGCTCAGTAGTTGTGGTGCATGGACTTAGTTGCTCTACGGCATGTGGGATCCTCCCAGACCAGGGCTCGAACCCGTGTCCCTTGCATTAACAGGCAGATTCTCAACCACGGCGCCACAGGAAAGCCCTAATCTTTATTTTAAAGTCTATTTTGTCTGATATGAGAATTGCTACTCCAGCTTTCTTTTGGTTTCCATTTGCATGGAATATCTTTTTCCATCCCCTCACTTTCAGTCTGTATGTGTCTCTAGGTCTGAAGTGGGTCTCTTGTAGACAGCGTATATATGGGTCTTGTTTTTGTATCCATTCAGCCAATCTGTGTCTTTTGGTGGGAGCATTTAGTCCATTTACATTTAAGGTAATTATCAATATGTATGTTCCTATTCCCATTTTCTTAATTGTTTTGGGTTCATTATTGTAGGTTTTTTCCTTCTCTTGTGTTTCTTCCCTAGAGAAATTCCTTTAGCATTTGTTGTAAAGCTGGTTTGGTGGTGCTGAACTCTCAGCTTTTGTTGGTCTGTAAAGTTTTTAATTTCTCCATCAAATCTGAATGATATCATTGCTGGGTAGAGTAATCTTGGTTGCAGGTTTTTCTCCTTTATCACTTTAAATATGTCCTGCCAGTCCTTTCTGGCTTGCAGAGTTTCTGCTGAAAGATCAACTGTTCACCTTCTGGGGATTCCCTTGTGTGTTATTTGTTGTTTTTCCCTTGCTGCTTTTAATATGCTTTCTTTGTATTTAATTTTTGACAGTTTGATTAATATGTGTCTTGGCGTGTTTCTCTTTGGATTTATCCTGTATGGGACTCTCTGTGCTTCCTGGACTTGATTAACTATTTCCTTTCCCACATTAGGGAAGTTTTCTACTATAATCTCTTCAAATATTTTATCAGTCCCTTTCTTTTTCTCTTCTTCTTCTGGAACCCCTATAATTTGAATGTTGGTGCATTTAATGTTGTCCCAGAGGTCTCTGAGACTGTCCTCAGTTCTTTTCATTCTTTTTTCTTTATTCTGCTCTGCAGTAGTTATTTCCACTGTTTTATCTTCCAGGTCACTTATCTAAATGACTGACATTTTAATGAATGTTTTAAAATAGTTCTGAATGATTAGGAGCCATTACCAAATTATGGAAGCTCTGTTATTTTTATTCTTATGTTAGCCGTTTCATCTTTAGCAGTGGTTCTCAGTGGGGAGGGGGATTTTGCCCCCTAGAGACATTTGTCAATAACTGGACATAGGTTTTGGTTGTCAGAGATGGGGAGAGGGTTCTATTGACATCTAGTGGGTAGAAGCCTGGGATGCTGATAAACATCCTACAATGCACAAGACAGCCCTCTACCACAAAGGATGATCTGGCCCAAAATGTCAACAGTTCCCAGTCCAAAAGCAAAGCTTACTCTCAATTGAGCTTTAGTAATTTAGCTGACAAGTATTCTATAGATTAAAATGGCAAACAAAAGTTACCACTACAAAATCTATTAGATAAAAATGTTCAGCCCCGTGGCAGAAGTTGAAAGGTATGTTAAACGAATGAAGAACTAAAATGAAAAGAAAATACCAGTTGATTTTGCTTGTTTCCACAACCTGTTAGTTTACCAAAAACTTTACAATTTAAAGCCACTCAAATTTATTTCTCACAATTCTGTAGGTTAGAAGTCTGACCCAAGTTTCATTGTGCCCAAATCAGGGTGTTGGCAGGGCTGTATTGCTTTCTGGAGGCTCTAGGGGAAAATCTATCCTTTGCCTTTTCCAGTTTCTAGAGACCACCCGCATTCTTTGGCTCACATTCTTTGTTTTCCTCCATCTTCAAAGCAAAGGCAAGTCAAGTCCTTCTCACATAGCATCACTCTGACCAATTCTTCTGCCTTCCTCTTCCACATGTGATTACATTGCTCCCACCTGGATGATCCACTTATTTCTAGGTTCAGGGGAGCAGGACATGGACATCTTTGGAGCGGACATTATTCTGCCTACCATAATATCTATAGAAAACTGAAATATTAGACAGTTCAGCATTTACCAATGGCAAAGAGAAAGGCAGTTTGTGTTCAACAAGCTCTGGTTTAATTAGCTGTGTTGATATTATACTTAAACACCAATGTATCATCCTTGATCTGATTAACTCCTTGGTTGTAAGTCCAATCAACTCTTATAGAGAGATACACACTGTAACTGATTAAGTTCCAGTAAATGAATAGTGCAGATCCAGTCTCTATATCCTATTGAAATTAGAAACTATCTTCAACTTTTGAACTTGGTCCTCTAATTTGCTCTAAAATTTGTTACTATTGCCATAAATGTTTCTCTATCTCTTTCATATCAGCTTGTCTAAATTCATCACATTAGGGAGGTTGATACCAGGGGGAAAATCCCTCTGTGCTGCTTTATATTTCTGGAAATAATCCCTGTAACATCTCTTTCTCTTATATTGGTCTCTGTGGACCTGAAAATATTACAAAGGTGTTTTTACTAAGGCACAAAAGTTATCTGTTACTGACTGGCATCTGAAATCATAATAAAAATATCAAAGAGGCAAAGCAATGTCTGTGGTATAAAATGACTATAACTTTTACCAGATTCCAGACCTATATGCAATTTCCTCCTTCTTACTCATCAGATAATCCAACACCAGAGGCCTCAGGATGGTCATTATTGGTAAGTTATTGTGTGATCTCAGTTCAAAAATTACCAGACTAAAAACAAATTGTCTAGGTCCAGGAGAAAAAAACAGTTCTTAGGTGCTAATAGCCCTGTTACTCAGAGTCACTGCAAAATGGATGCAGTGACAGTTCTTACCATTTAACCATTTGTCTGTCTGAAAGTATGATTCAGACTTTCAAGGATGACTTATTGACTCTAAATATCACAAGAAACAATCATTTGGAAGTGTTTTCATGTGTTCTTCTGTATACCATTTTGAGTCTTATGGAATAAAATACTTGTCCAAAAAAACCAGGTGCTATCATAAACTCAACCCCAAATAAACGTATTTATCAGCAGAGATATGAACAAAATCACATCACATCGTGTTATTGTCAGAAGTTTATTTGTTATTCATCATCACAAATCTCTTAATTCACTCACATTAGTAAAGAGACATATTGCTCATAAAGGTTTATCACATGATTTACATTCCTATATAGGGCACTTGATGGCTAGACTTTTTTTTTTTTTAAACAGAGAATAGTCGACAGAGCATAAATGCTAGTACTGATAGATACTTTTATAGTATCTGCCTCTGTGTACATACACTGAATCCAGTGATTAGGAACATGTTGGAAGAAAATATGCACACTTCATTATCTGGTATAATTGGTGTTGGGCATACGACCTAAGCTAGCTTTTATCATACTGTCAGAGCCAATGAATATCCAAGGCAGTTTCAAACCGAAATAAATGCACTTCAGCAATAACTGCTTCAGGAGACTGTGACTTTATGTAATTTGATGTTTCTATCTTGGAACAATTATGTTAGCAGCAAGTTGTTCTTACCTTGGCTAGACAGCATGACATTGGTGTCATCCATTCTGTCAGAGCGACCTTCTAGAGATATTAGTACATTTGTCAAGGCCATTTGAGTGATCAACTTTTGACCTCTCTGGAAGAAGTCTTCACTGAACCAAATCATTTCTGTAATCATTGGTGTTAGCTCAGAGGAAGGCTTAAGGCTAAGGGCCAAAAATTTATGAAATAGTCTCCGTTTTAGGAAATAAATCTGTAACTCCCAAATGGCATTGCCTGCCAACTTACTTCAATAACAATTGACCAGTAACCTGTTGTTCTCTTATTAGGACCTTTTAAGGAAGACAGAACCAAGGACTGATACCATTACCTGAATAGGTCTGATCTTGACACAGTATCTATGTGATATATCTGTTTAAAAAATAAGATGATACTCTATTTTCTCCTTGTTCAATATTTGCTACTTTATCAAAAAGATAAACTATACTGGGGAAAGAATCATGATATCTCTATAATCTAAAGGTTTCCATTTAGTCATTTCTCCAATAAATATTTAGATTTATTTTTCCCATTTAACTACAGATATGTGATAAGATTATATTAGAAAATTAGATTGGTATTTGAATATTCATGTATTCCTAAAGAAAGACTTTGAAAAATTCAGATCAGGACAAAAGACTGAAATTTTTGTTTTACTAGCTATCCTATCTTGGCTCATAAGCCAGTATCCATTTATGTCTCATATTGGCATTATCCAATATTTATTTCAACTCTCCTCATTACATTGCCCGTTTTGCTCATTAAAATGTAAAACATATGTAAACATAGATAGTCCCCACTATAGTGCCTGGCACACAGCAGATGATCAACAAATTTTACCTATTTTTACTTTTATACATCTGTATACAACTGTTGGCTTAAAAAAATGCACAGCCTAAAAGCTGAGAATTATATTTTATTTGGCAGATTTTCTGAGGACTTAAGCCCAGAAGACAGACTCTCAGATCACTCTGAGGGAGTGCTCCAAAGAGGTAAAGGAGGAGACAGGATATATAGGAGTTTTTGCAACAAAAATCAGGTAGTCAGAACATCAAAAGATTACTGTTAAAGAAAACCAGACATCTCAAGTTAATGATTTTAGTGCTTTTCTATGTATGGGAAGATGCAAGAGTCTGGCCTCACTGAAATCATTCCTTTGATATGCACCTTAGCTATCTAGGGCCAGTATCCTTCTTTTCTCTATCCTGAATATCCACAGGGTGCACAGTTAGGGGTGGCTGCAGTGGCTGAGGGCTTGATGGCTGCAACGTCCTTTGTTTACTGATATGGCAGGCAACAATTTTCATCCACACAGCCTTAAGTTAGACATATGTCTTACCAGATGATTCATTTACAGAATAAATGCCTTGTAACATTACTATATTGTTTACCCTCAAACACTCCATCCATATCATTTCCCTAAATATATATAGAAAATGTGTTTTGAATTGGAGCAGGAAAAACAAAAAACGAAACACTACCAATTTATTTACTTTGTCAAGCATTATGGCAAGCCCTTTACATACTGCTATAGACTGAATATTTGTCTCCCACCAGAATTTATATATTGAAAACCTAATTCCCAATGTGATGGGGATGGGACCTTTGGGAAGTAATTAGGACGTGTGGGTAGAACTCTCATGATTGGATTTGTGTCCTTATAAGAAGAGACAGAAGAGAGCTTGCTTCCTCTCTCTCTCTCTCTCTCTCTCTCTCTCTCTCTCTCTCTCTCTCTCTCTCTCTCTCTCTCTGTTTCTGTTCTCCATCCTGTGAGCACACAAACCAGGAAGAGGGCTTTCACCAGACACAGGATGTGCTGGCACCTCGATCTGGGACTTCCCAGCTTTCAGAATGGCAAGAAATAAATGTTTGTTTGAGCCACTCAGATTACGGTGATTCTGTTATAGCAACCGAAACTGACTAAGACAAATACCTTATGTAATTTAATACTCACAGAAAAACTCAATGAGTTTGGTCCTATAATTAATGTCACTTTACAGATAAAGAAACTGAAGCACAGAAACCGTTAATAGCATGCCCACGATCACACAATTTGATCACCAGGCTGAGTATGTGACATGAACTCCTGCCCATATGACCTCTAAATCAAGCCAACCCAAAGGGAAAGTCTCACAATAATAGCCACCTTTTTCAAATCATGTCTGATAAGTTCTGTTATAATCTGAAGTGACAACTATTCCCAACTCCTCCCAAGTTAGGATAACATTAAAGTTGAAATGAAAAGACAAGTCAAAGCATGTTTTGTATTTTTTATATGCCCTGGTTGTCCCCAGTGGGGTGTTTTTACACACAAGAGTTTCAATAAGTTCATATGTCTGATATCTTTGAGGGCAGAAGTAGGTTCTATCAGACAGTCAAAACAATGTATTGAGTACCCACTCTATTCACAGCCCTATACTTAACTCTGTGGGAAGGAATAAGAAAAGTATAGACACAGTTTGTATCGGTTTGTATAAACTCAACAGTTTGACTGAATGAAAACTGTTGGAAACATTTCCCAAATATGTTTTCTTTTAAGACACTAAAACTGTGCTATCTTTTATGGTAGCCAATAGGAACATTTGGCTATTGAACACTTAAAATGTGGCTAGTGCCACAGCTGAAATATATTACTATTTTGGATCTATTGGGTTAAATTAACTATGTTCTTAAAATTAATTTCCCCAGGGCTTCCCTGGTGGTGCAGTGGTTGAGAGTCTGCCTGCTGATGCAGGGGACACGGGTTCGTGCCCCGGTCCAGGAAGATCCCACATGCCATGGAGGGGCTGGACCCGTGAGCCGTGACCACTGAGCCTGCACGACCAGAGCCTGTGCTCCGCAACGGGAGAGGCCACAACAGTGAGAGGCCCGTGTACCGCAAAAAAAAAAAAAAAGAATTTCACCAGTTTCTTTTTACATTTTTTAAAGTGGCAACTACTAGAAAATGTAAAATTACATACATAACTCATGTTCTATTTCAATTGGACAGTACTATGACTAAAACATAATGTATAACATTTAAAACTTTATTTTTGGTATTGGTAATTTCATGACCAGTTGACCAGTGCTTTCATTTGTTTCTTTTTCTTTTCTTTCTTTTTTGCTCACTTGAAGCCTGTGTAGGCATGATTGGATGGTAATAATTAGTTTCTCTTATGCATTTTGTAATAACTTTATACTCTTCAACATGTGCTACTTTCCAGAGGATTAGGCTTTTCTTCTATTTATGGAACACTCAATTACCACAAATCAGGGAAAGCAGGGGGGTAAAACAAGTGTCTTAACTACTTTCATCATGTACTATAGGTTTTTAATAGGGATGCTGGAATCTTATATTCACTTCACTACAGAACAGTCCTGATCCATAAGCCAGCCTTGGTTTTTCTAGTTTGTTACAGAGAATTGATTGTTCTTTCAGTTATGCCATGATCAGGTCATGTTGTTTTGCCTAATTACAAAGAGAACACAGTCAATATGAAAGTGAGAGAGCGATTGTTTTTAACTGAATCTGTACTCTCTTGCTTTCTCAATGGGAATACAATATATAACATAACTAAACAGTTTACTCTCCTTCATGTTATGTTTAATTCTATTAGTTTCAGGACAGTAGTCAATTATATTTGTTGTACTGAAGGATATAACTTAGTTTAACAGAAGTCTGAAGATAATGGGGCATTGTTTCATCACACACAATATTTATTGAGAACTCTGGATGTGCCAGGATCAAACAACAGAAAGAAACATACCAGAATGTTTGAAGTTTGCAGTGTATGTATGTGGAAATTCAGTAAAGACAGAAATATGCGTAGAAACCTCAATAAAATGCACAACTTCATGATAGACTGTATGGTAGTGGTTAGCAGCATAGACTTTGGAATCAAAATATTTGAGTTTTAGGGCTGGCTCCACCACCTTCTAACTGTCTGAACTTTGGCAAATTACGAATCTATAAAATGTGCCCTAAAGTTTCTTATTTGTCAAATCATGTATATAATAGGACCTAATTCTGGGGCTTATTGTAGAGATTAAATGAGACAGTGTGTGTAATAAAGCATACAAAGCAGGGCCAAAGTGTATTCCTTACTCAGTGTTAGCTATTATTATTATTATTATTATTATTAAGTGAAAGGGAACATGGATATAATACATTTCAAGCTAAATATAACATGATCAGATCAGGACTGCAACTGGTTAGCAGAAAGCAGCTTCATTTTGAAATATATATATATCTAAAACAATTCTCTGAATTCCTGTATTTTATAGACCTTGAACCATACAACTCAAGACCTGATGATTCACTGACTTGTATGGTTTTCTACTTGTTTATGTATGTCTCTTTTCCAGCCTATAAGAAGCATCTTAAGAAACATGTCGGGAACAAAAGAGGTAACAGAACCAGGTATCAGTGTACTTTGATAAACTCCTGAATTCAGTTTGAAAGAGTAAAACTTTCCAGCCCAACTCTTACCCTCCGAAATGGATCCTGTCCAGCCCTTCAACATATATGTACACCCATCTTACTGTAAACACCGCCAATGTGAGTGTTCTGACAACCTCATTTACAAGCTTACATGTTCCTTCAGTGTTTGAGCTTCCTGCCAGTTAAGGTGATCTTTCTGTTTTGTTAAAAATCTATCTTGAAGATAGAAATGTATCATTTAATCATTTTCCTTTCCATACAAATATCTCAAGTCTTTTCCCTACACTTTTTTTTTCATGCTGTGTTTTTTAATACATTTTCTAACTACTTTCTTTATGCTTGGCTTTTTGATCTTCTATTACCTAAAACTTCTTATTGGATTTCATTCATTTTTCATTTGTTTTTGACAGAGCCAACTTATTTTTGAGGATTATGTTATATTTGAATTTTTGGCTACTGGGCAAATCTGACAGCAGCTATACACTTAATAAGTATTTCTTCTACTTTATGAATTTTAGACTAGATCCTCATGAATGCATAAACTTAAACTACTAAAGTAGCAGTCTCATGTTTTAGTGTGCATGTAAACTACCTGGAAGTCTTATTAAAATGCAGATTCCTGGTCCCAATCCCCAAAGATTTTCACTAAAGTTTAGGCTCAGCCTCAGAAATTTGCATTTTAATAGGCAGCCCCCAACTGATTTTAATACAAGGAAGTAATTAATACAAGTAAGACACTTTAAAAATCATACTTTAAAAAGCACTATCTCCTAAAACATACCAAGTTCAAAAAAGCAAATGCACAGACACATATTAATCTTGTAAGCCTTTCTTTCTCATGCTTTCACATACACTATTCTCCCCTGGACTTCACTGGCAACTACTGTAGTGTATGAAGGAATTCGTGTTCCTCCATCACCCTGATTCTTCTTTTATTTGAAAAAAAATAGAAATGAAAAAAATCAAGAAGGTTATTGTTTGATTTTTTTGGTTTGTTTATTAGTTTTTGTTTCTTGTTTTTGTTTGTTTGGCTAACATTTAATGATTACTTAATATTTGTTAGGCATCAGGCCAGATCATTGACTATACACATGATCACATTTATTCTTCACAACGATCTTATGAAATATGTGCTATTATAAGCCCTATTTTATGGAAGAGAACTAAGTTTAAGCTTACCTTACCCTATCTGAACATCCCAAAGTCCCAAATCACAAAATTATCTACAAATGTGTCCTTTACCACAAGCATCATGATACCCACTATCCCTCAGTCTTAAATTGATAGAAGTAAATTTCCAGTACATTTCAAGATTTCAGTACAGAAAGGGGAGAATAAAATAAAATAAAGAATGAGACAAAACAGCTGTATCATAGCATATTTGTTAAATTTGGTGTGTAAAAATGCAGTTTGAGAACAGTTGTAGGTATATAAAAAGAAAGTTTGTTTCTTTAGGTTTCTAAAACAACAAACTGGGAGGAACTTGATCACAAATCAAATAATTAAAATGATTAAATAAATATTTTTTTCTTCCCTATACACAGGTCAAATCCATGTAAAATAATTCTGAGTATTCAAATGTTTTTAATTTTATTGTAATTTTATGGCATTGAACATAGTTTGCAACAAGCAGGCTAATGTGGGGATCTTATATGTTTCCACATCGTGTGGAAAACTTTGTAGTAATTTATGTGGAGACTTTGATTTCCAGCTTCGCTCTGGGGAAGGTGAAATGTGGAGATGTCCCCACATAAGGCCAAGGGGATTCCCCTGCAAGGGGACACACATTTTATGAAAGACCTGTGGCCAGGAAGAGTTGGGTAAAATTCAGTGTACAAATCCACATGCCCTTCAAAGAAGGCAAGGTCAATGCTTTCTAGTGAATCATTACCCTGTGGACTGGTACATTTGGGAAGCCTGTGTATGTAAGGGTTTGATGAAAGTAAGGCAGACACAGAAACAACTCGCCGTCAGGCACCAGGCACCTGCATGAAGCTGTGATCAGACATGTGCACACAATCTGTGTTGTGTGGATTCCATAGGATGAGTCACAGGTGAGGCTGGCAATTACGATGTAAATACACATACCACATTTATTTCCCTTGCAAAATATGAATGAGCATGACCTCCTCCGAATACTTCAGTGAATAAGGATTGAGGTCAGCAGGGAAAGCAGTGGTTTGGTTCCTTCTGGATGGAAATGTCTGCAAATTAAAGCTGGCTTCTAAACAATTCAGGGCAGTATAGTTGGAGGAGAGGGCAGAGAGGGGCTGGACTGGCTACAGTGGTCACTGAGGAAGGCGGCAGCAAAGACGTGGGCAAAGAGGGAGAAGGCAAGAGCAGGTGACGTGGGACCTAGGGAGGGCCCAAGGAGCCCTGTTCCACAAGCAGAGAAACTCCAAAGGCGCAGGGGAAGCTGGGGCTTCTCTCTAGGTCCCTCAGGCCTCGTCCTTAATCGCAAGCTGGTGCTTGTGAACAAATGGAAAAATCAGGTTGTGGAGATGCTGCTGGGCCTTGAAAAAAGTTCTGGGTGGCTGTGTTAGTGAATTCTGGAAACAGCAGAGACAAGAGGGAGTGGGCCTCAGTTCCAGTGAGCATTTCAGCTTCAGGGAGGTGACCTTAGCTGCTCCTCCTCTTCATTTCCTCCCCCTGCACAGAGGTCCATGACAAATACTGAGGTCCTCGGACCTGAGCAATCTGGTTGGGCTAAAGAGAAGCAAGACCCTCAGGAGGCTCAAGTTCAGGCCTGGGGCAGGTCCACTGGGTGACTTGCCTGGACAAGGAGGCAGCCGCTGACAAGAGCTGCCCACAGCAATACCAGAGGAGCTGGGGCTTGTGCAAACATGTATAAATGCCTCCAGGACACACAAATGATGGGCTGAGAGCCACAGTTACAGATGCCCCCAGAAGAGGAATGTTTAGGAATGGCCCACATGGAGGCCTGGAGTCTCTGTCCCAAGCAGGTGGGAGCATTGGGAAGTTGGGAAGGTATTCAGGAAGGCCTTTGAGGAGGCATAGGGGTTTCCTTCGGCCAGAGTCTCCAGGAAGCATGACTAGTCTCATTTTTCCCAGTTTGGAAGTAGGCTTGGTTTCCAGAGTATGAGCCAGTCTGGGAGCCACCCAAAGTGGGGAAGATCCCCGTATCTCTAGTTGAACATTGAGTCTGAGCCCAGGTAGAGTTTTTGAACTCTGAGGTCCCCTCTCTGGGAGGAAGACATCTAGATAAGGTAGCTACCAGAAGAAACCAACTCTGGGCAGTGCCCAAGAAGTACAGAGGGACTGTGGGCTGACCCTAGGCATCCTGCCTAATGCCCAGCTGTCCTGCTAGTGCCATGCTACGGGACAGATTTCCCTCTGATGCCAGGTCAGATGAATGGTGTCCAGGGTTTGGGGAATGTAAGACATTCCCTTGTAAGGTAAGGAACATAAGACAGAGGCTCTCCCTATCACTCTGCACCTGACTTGCTCCCAGAGACCTTCATGTAGAACTTTGACCCCAGTGTGGTCAGAAACAGCAGCTGGCCCAGGTGGGGAGCTAAGGCAAGGGATGGAAGGCAGGGGCACTGAGCATGCAGAGACATCGAATGGGGAAGCCACTCTGGGACTCGGCACTGGCTGCAGCTGAGAATGCAGAACCCCTAAAAACAGCTGTTCTCCTCGCATCCCCAATTGGACTTTTTAAGAGTGAAGCAGTGGGGAACGGGGTGGGGTCATTTGCAAACAAGATGCTGTGCACGCACCATATAACCGAACACACACACACACACACACACACACACACACAAACACCAGCAACCTGCATCTGTCATCGTGGTGGACAAACTCATCTGTTTTAAGTGCCAGAGTAGAGGGAGGGAAAAAGAATGCCCTAGAACTTTCCCTTCCCAGAACCCCAGTTCCCAGAGCTCAGACTTCAGAGGGTGTCAGGGATGAAGGTGAGCTATAAGGAGCCCCTAGAAGTCATCTTGGCCAGGGAGCCACTGTGTTTTCCAAATAGCAGGGGGGAGGTGGGGTAGCGAGGTAAAAAGGGACAAGGCTGTCACAAAGCAGGAGAAGGTGGCAGAAAGGGGGAAGCATATCCCAGAGAGACCCAGAGCGCTAAAGACATGCCCTTCGAGCGATATGCAAAGATGCCCAAACCTTGACAAACTTGGGCTGGGGCCTCTGAGAACAGATGTTTGCAAAAGAGCTAGCTGAATCCCTCGCCCAGATCTCTCCTCCGACCCTGTAGCGTCCACTAAGTGGGCGCTCATCTCTGCAACCCAGTCCCATCTTTCCAGAGAGCGCAGCTGGAACCCACCACGCAGACATCGAAACAGCCCAGGGACGCTCAGCTCCGGATCTGGGGCAGCCTGACCGCTCCTTGTCAAGGAGAATTGGGAGGGAATGGTGTTGCGCACAGAGACACACAGGCACTCACAGACTGGTCTTGCGAGCCTGCCCGCGTGGGCCCCCTGCCTTAGTCGCCACAGCCCAGGGGCTCTGCATCCAGCCTGTAGTTCTCCTGTCTACACCGTCTGCCGGGCCTCACTGATCAACTCCGAGTTCCCCTGGCTGGTCCTGCGAAGTCCTAGCTCTGGGTTCCCAGCCCTGCCCAAGCGAACGGACAAGGGTCTAGGGCGTGGGGAAGCCACTGGGCTCAGTCGTGCAGTGCTCCCGGCTGGCCGGCATTGGTACCCTCTGATGGTGAGCCTCTGGCCTCCTGACTGGCAGAGGGCAGATCAGGGGTGGAGAGGTGGCTTGGGAGCTGAGGCAGCTGAACACTGCCCCCCATTTCTGCAGACTTCCAGAAATGTCCAGGGTGAGACAGACAGTGGTTTTGATTTGGCAGTTTGTCCAGCACGTCTATGAGCTTGGTGAAGCTTTTCCCCATTGATTTAAATTGCTATCCAGACTTTTATATATTACCTAAGTCTGCATGAATATGGCACTGGAAATGAGGAGGGAAAGCAGAGGTCAGATTTGGGTGATATTTCAGGTAGAAAACATGGGAATTGGTAATGAGAGTAGGATGAAAGAAAGCAAAGTGGAAGTTCATGTGAGGTTTGTAGCTTGTGAGACTGAATGAATGGATGACACTACTAATCAAGTTCAGTAATATAGGAAGAAGGTCATGTTTAGGATAGAAGATAATTTCTTCTGTTTTAGAATATTAAGTCAAGATAGCTTTTGAAATATTAAGTTGGATATGTAAAGTAGGCAGCTGGATATATGAGTCTAGAACTTAGTATAGAATATGACCTGGTATTTGGACAGCCATCAGCTTGTTGATGGTAACTGAAGCCATGAGAACAATTTGGATAATCTAGGTTGAGTGTATATATATACGATCAGAGAACCCAGTAATGATCCCTGGGAAACTCCAAAATTTGAGGAATTGGTAATGAGAAGTAACAAGCAAAGTTCATTGAAAAGTATGCTCAGAGTGGTAAAAAGAAAACCAAGAAATGGTACCATATATGAAAACGGAAGGGGAGAATTTCTTGAACGGAAAGGGAATTGGCAGTATTAAACACTGCAGAGAGACCAATTTGAATGAGGACTAAAAATAAGCCACTGGCTTTGACAATTAGCATGTACCAATAAGCTTAGGAACAGTTTACATACAGTAGTTGAGGAAGAAGCAGTATTCTAATCATCATTTTGATACTAATACCATCATCTTATATATCATGTGCCTGATGTGTGCACCCTTAAATATATATTCATAACAGATCTGTGAGTTATATTACTAACAGCACTTACAGATATTGAAAACCACCCTCAGAGAGGTTAAAACAATTGCACAAGAGGTCATTCAGTTAGTGAATGCTGGGGCCAAACCAATTTCTTTATTGAGAAAGCCTTGCTTTCATTGACAAACATCATTCTCTTTCTATCTTTCTGATAGAAGTATGAGGAATAAACTCACATTTTTCTCTCCCAGTCTTTCTTTCCAGCTTCAAAAATTATGTTCTTTCCCTTTCACTACATTGTGTTTCTGGTAGACTGCTTTTTGAAGATGTTTTGTCCTAGTGCTGAGATGGGAAGGGTAGTAGTTTGAAAAAAGGTAGTCTCATGAGAGTTTAAGACGAAGGAGATTTAAGCACATTGATAAACTGGGGAGACAGAAGCAGTGGATCCAACTGAATACACAGGAATAAGGAGATTATTGATGGAGAATGCAGGAAGCTTTGGGATAGAGAACACAAGCTGACTTAATTTTAGACAAAAGGATACATATTTTTCCTCCGAGACCAGAGGGTATGACTATGTATAGTTACATTTAGAAGTAGAGGGAAGTTAATGGAGTTCCCAACTGAGCACTTTTATTTTCTCTGAGATCTAGGGGGCTTGCTGCCTTATATTTTGGGTGAGAGACATAGAGAGAGGTTAAGGGAGAATGTTAAAGCTCTGAACCAGCTGCCATGGGAAGGGTGATCAGGACCTGCCCAAGAATTAGCAAAAACACTGTTAAGCAGTAGGGGAAAACTAGTTGTGAAACCACCTATTTATTCCAATTATTCCAATTTTCAGTAATGTGGCAAACTGCAAAATTGGCCCCAAACTTCCACTCCTATCTATACTCACTCCCCTTGCAATGTAACATTGCAGCCCTTCCCATCAAAACGTGGAATATATTTCTCCACTTTTTGAATCTTGACTGGCTTTGTGATTTATTTTGGCTTATAGTATGTGGTGTAAATGACACCAGGTCAGTTCTGAGTTTAGATTTCAAGAGACCTGGCAGACTCCCCTTCTCCCTCTTGGAACTCTTCTGCCACCATGTGAACAAGGCCAGACTACTCTGATAGATAATGAGAGACAGGAGGTCTGGTTGCTCTCCACCCTCCATTACCCCAGCTGAGAGCCAGCCAACACCCAGAAGCAGGGGCATCTTAATGACACGAAGCTGACCTCAGATGCGTGAGGGAGCACAGCCAAGGACAGAAGAAGCTCTCAGCTGAGCCTGAACTAAATTGCTGACACTCAGAATCATGAACTAAATAAAAGGTTATTGCCATTGAGTTTCAGGATGCCTTTTTAAGTTTTTTATTGGAGTATAGTTTCTTTACAATGTTGTGTTAGTTTCTACTGCACAGCAAAATGAATCAGCCATACATATACATATATCCCCACCTTTTGGATTTCCCTCCCATTTAGGTCACCACAGAGCATTAATACAGTAATCAGCCAAGGGCACAATGGGATGTAATTCCCCACCCCCCAAACGCTGAGAAGTATTGCAGCAAAGTTGGTGAATAAGTAGTTGAATTTATTCAGCATCTTGGACTCTTGCAGAGGTGGGCAACAGGACAAAGGGACAAGAGAATTATAGGAGGTCCAGAACTTGTTTGTAAGGTGATCAAATACGGGGTCCAGACAGGCAAGGGATTGAAATGAAGCCATGTATTGGCTAATAGAATAGACTAAAATTAGGGGAGAGGGAAGGAGTTAAGGGACTAAAGTCACAAACATATGCCTTGACTTTTAAGACATGCCCTGAATACAAATGCTGGGGAAAGAAAACAAATTAGCAAACAAACCTTCCTTCTAAATCTAAGCTGCTCATTATCTGTTAACTATCACTTTAATTGCAAACAAGTGGTTAATATATGTGTCTGAACACTGTAACAAGAATTCCAAAAATAGATTTTTTTCAAAGATGCATTGCACTTGAAGAATTAGTGACATACCAAATATATTCAAGTTAACATAATATGAAGAAAATGTCATTCATTTGAATGCAATTTGCAGAGAACATATTAATTAGTCCTAGCTTGCCTTGAAAAGAACACATTATTGTTGCTTTGTGAAAACAGGGAAAAAATAACATAGTGTGCTATTTGATGAAATCCTTTGGTCTGAACATGAGAAAGAAGTCAAAGGATTTGTAATTTGCTCTCCATAGGCTTCTGAAAACCCTTCAACTTTCAAAATAAATTGAATTCAACAGACCCTACCTAACCACAGTTGACTGTCAATAAGCACATTTGTATGTTTATTTGCTGCGTAAGAAGCCCACTTTGTCCAGAATTACTGAAAATCATGTACTGTACTTCCAAAATGTAATTCCAAAAATGGAAGGAAATGTATCTTCCAGTAAATACCCCACAGGATTCTCTCTGCTAACTACCAGTTGTGTCATCTCTCTGAGCAGCTTGGCATGACCAAGATATTGCAATGAGGATAAGGAAACGTCTCTGGTGACTTAACGTCCAATATACAAAACTCCATCCTGTATTCACAACAGAAAATTAGTTGGCAGCCACAAAATTCATCTCCTAAGAACTGGCTGGTTTTCATATTATGAATGAGCCAGATTCATTTCCTTATTGAGGAAGTCCTCCTTATATCCATAAGTACCCATAGAATTCTATTTCTTCTAGAAATAGACTAGGGGCACTCTCTATGTCTCTAATTGTCTCAAGCTCTACATTTATCTCTTTTTCTTTATCTCCAGCTCAATCTTTTGCTGCCTCAATCTCCCTCTGGCCCAACTGCTCTGCATACACACACACACACACACACACACACACACACACACACACACACAGTGGTTTGCAGTACAAAAGGCAATTATCAAATGTGGCTCGCAAATACTTGTCATCTTGAACAAGAAAGTCCCCTTAGATCATGTGTTAATCTGAAGAGTTTTATAAAACATACAGATTCCTTGGTCTCACCCTCAGAGATATCAATCCCATGCATGTGGAATTAGATGCCAGTAATCTTATCTTTTAAGTTTTTGACATGATTTTCATGGTGAGGCTTGGGATTCACTTCTTGTTGGTATAAAGAGGCCACCCATGTCCTTTGCTACACTTTCAAAATACCAGCTCCTTCAGATATTTCTCTCCATATCTGGATGGCTACCCAGGGAAGAGTTCAAAAAGTAGAGATTCAACATTCTCTTACTCTTTAGGAAAACTTATTTTCTGGGGAAAAAAAAAAAACCCTCCCACAGATATACCCTTGGCAAAAGGAACAGCAGGCCTGCTTCACTACACATGTGCAAACACTTGCCTATCTACTCCATCCCTTCATTACAAAATAGGAAAAGGAAAAGGGAAAAGGAGGTAACATTTCCTGAGCACCAAAATATTTGCCAAAAAAATGGGCTAGAAGCTTTTGCATAATCTCATTTGATTTTTCTAACAAGCCTACAAATTAGATATGAGCAACCCCAATTTATGGATGAGGAAACCAATGCTCAAAGAGAAGGAATCTACTCACAGTGGCATAGCTAACATGGAGCAGAACAGAGATTCAAAGAATGTTGTCACTGACCTATATTTAGGATACCACACTGGTGGTCACAGCCTCTGAACTACCTACAAATGCATATGCACATACATACAGGTTGCTAAACACGCATTTCAAATTTTTCCCCTAAACAGTGCATACTCCATTGGAATGAACACTGAAATAAGAGTGCTGAACTCAGGTTTCTAGCTCTAGTTTTTCTTCCAATTAGCTTTTGTGACCGTTGTGAATGTTCTTACATTTTCTGGGCCTCATATTTCTCATCTATTAAATAAGGATGTTCAGCCAATGACTGAACATCACAGTGTGCAAGAATCCATAATTTCTGACCAGCTGACCAGTGCAGGACCCCTCCATGAGCAGTCTTTGCATTAGAGCTCCCTGTGAGGCTTGCTGAGACTTTCTCAGAGCTGTACCCAGTCTGAGGCAACTTTCTACTGAAGGCATCCTAAGTTCGAGCCTGTCAGCCAAATGTACTCTGTCAGCAAGTTCCCTCTTGAAGAGAGATTTGATTGGTCACTTTCACGGCTCCCACAAAGGCTACATCTTTGAGCTCAGAGACACCAACACTGACAGAGAAGTGCCTCTTCTTCAGAAGTCTGTTTCAGCTGGAGGAGGATCCTCTTCTAAGCTTTGAATTTATGATCATTTGGCCTCTTTCCTTTTGTTCCACCAGCTGTAGAGGTGATAGCTACTTCCTTTATTTGCTACTTGCATGATATCTCAGAATTCTCTTTCGACTCTTTCAGTTAACTAGCTAAAGTGACTAGTTAAGTACCTAGTTTAAAAATTATTTTAAATTCTCTCTGTTCAAATAAGTGGTGTTTTTCTCTCCTGCTTGGACCTTGTCTAATGCCAGCATTATCTAACGACCTTCTCTTGTGGATAATGAGGATTCAACTTTCTTTCACCAAACCTGCCCCACATCCCCTACACAGAAGCATACTTCTCCTTATCCCCCAACCTTAGTTACATTCTATCTCTATTATATCATAAATCAGTTCAATGTTTAAACTATTTGACTATGCTAAAAGCTAGTCTCAACCCACCCTCATAGTCTATTCTTTGGTTATGTTTCCTTTCCTGACCAGAGGGCTTTGGTTTTTGTTTCAGTTAATGATTGTCTTGATTTTTGTTACACTTTTCTTCACCTCAACCAGCACACTCCCTTGATTATATAAATATTCTCTCAATATGCTCAAATATATTTTGTACTTTATTATTATCAGTGTCCTGAAGACTTCTCTACCAGAGCCTTTTGATCTCCTCTGGGAATTCTGATTGCTCCCAGGGCCTACTGTATAACAGTTGTCTGGGGAATTCCTGTCACCAGTTCCCATTACCCTGGAGCTTCTTGTAGCCACTTTTTTGTGTGTTGGATCTCATGTTTACACCCATTTTTAATCCGACCTGTCTCTAATACATAAGACAGCAGCTGTTTGACAGTGCCCATCAATATCATAAATTTTAAGGCTAAAAGAAATGCAGATGAAATGTGTGAAGATATCAGTTGAAGTAATGGGAAAGTCAAGGCAAGAAACATTTACTAACAAAATGAGAAATTATAATATGACTTTTGGACCCCTATGCATATTCCATCTTCTTCAATGTCTGGTCCACAGGAGCCTGCCTGAATAACAGGAGGAATGTGCCAGATGCTCACTCACTAGAAAAGTAGCTTTAAAAAAACTGAAATGCCCACTTGGATTATGTACTCAGATTATATTCAAAGCAGTAATACCTCTACCATTGAATAAGAATGTTTCTAATTGCCTCATTATCTTGAATTTGCAGAAAATGTAATAGACCAGAGATCTGCACTTGTATATATGTTTCTGCTTGGAAATCATGATATTGGCCATGACTATGTGACAAAAGTAACTGAAACAGGAAATGTCTACTACTTGAATAACAACTAACTTGGCCCAATTGACTTTGAAACTCATTTGAAAAGAGGCTCACACAGAAGTACATTCCAGAGCCAAAGTAAAAAGAAAACAAAACAAGCAAAAAAGGTTGGGGTTGGGGGAAGGACAGGTACAAATGCCAAGGAGAAAGGTATAATATCAAGTTCAATTCACAAAAATATGATGTTATGTCATGCAAGACAAAGACAAAGGCAAACTAACTGCTTCAGATTGATTTCAACAAAGGTGTGATTGGTTTGGTTCTTGAGGAGGAAAGAGACGGAGAGAACCATCAACTGTTTTGAACAGGAGAGAGGAATTATACTTTAAACCATTGGCCTGAATTTGTGTTATAATCATGCTAAAATTACAATAAATCTTAATAATAATTCCAACTAGAAAATCTTATTAGGACTTAAAAGCTAGCCTTTTAAAACTAAACATTCTCCAAAAATGGTTTAGACCAGCTGCACCACTTTCTGTAGTTATTTTAAAAGCTACCAGGAGGGGGCAATAGCTCCAGGCCTCACTGCAGCTTCCCTCCTATTCAAACTGCAGACGGTCAAGGTTTTTTCAGGTAACAGCTCAGATTTTTCCGCAGTGCAAGTGAGTCTGCGCGGCCTTACAGCCCAGAGTTAGGCAGCATCTACTGACGTCCAAACCTTACATAACGCTGTATTGCGTTGTTGCAGTGGTTCTCAATCCTGACTCTGCATTAGCGTCATCCGGGATGCTTTAAAAAAACAAATGATGCCTGCAGAATGTCTCAGGGTGGGGCTGGTATTGGAATACTTTAAAATTTTTCTCAGTGAGGCTGTCACAGATGAGAACAATGTGCAACCCAGTCTCAGGGTATTAGAAAACAGTATTGAGGAGTTTGAGGATTTCACATTTGTGTGAGTGCCCTTTCCCCGTTTTTTCTGCTCGTTTCAAGGGATCTTATAATGAGGGAGAAGCTTGAATCATCTTTCTATGACTATTCGTTTTATTCAGCCCAATACTTAAGATTAAGCTGCCTATATCAGTCTACTTTTTATTATGTTTATTCTCAGCTGGAAACTTAAATACTTTTTAAAGGGGCAATGCCATTTTATTATTATCTCTAATAAATTATTGCTAGAAAACCTTTAGCAGAGTTCATGTTGCAAACTGTCATTTCAGCTCAATGCCACAGACATCACCTTAATGGAAGAAGAAGCAGAGATGCAAATCCTCATGTGAACAATGATCTAGTTAATAAGGGGTATTTGCTCTAATTAACTCAGATCTCATCATTTCAATTTTAACTTCATGGATACCACAGAAATAAAATATTTTGAAACCCAGAGTGAGTCAAAAGTCTTTGTGCATAATTAAAGATTCATCTTCAAAGCCATTAAAAACAAAATTCAAAAACCAGATTCGACAGCTAGTAAAAGCAGAGGCATACCAAGGTTCTATCCCTATAGTTTGAGCAAAAATGACAGTCTGATTTACCTAGGTTATCTATTGTACTGCTAGTATATACTACATGGTAGAAAGAGGCTTTTTGTCAGACAAATGTCATTTAAAATACTGATTTTATAAATTGCTCACTATACAGTGTAGGCAAGATACTTAACCCCTCTGAGCCTCTGTTTTCTCAGGTCTAGTAATGGGGTAATCACTACATCACAGAGCTGTGTCAATGAAATGGGGCAACAAATGCAGAGAAAATGCCATATTGATAGGTTGCTCAGTACAAGGCAGTTGGTATTAGAGACTGTTCTAGTAACTGACATTTCAAAGTCTGGAATGTTCTATAGTTGCTGCAACTGCTGCTGTCCATTGCTTGCTCCCTAGGCAAGTCCAGGGTGGTTAATATCTGATAACAAGCCTTACGCTTACAATCTGGTGTTTCCTATTCAGCTGCTATTCACAATCACAAACCACCCTTCACCAGGGCTTAATCATGATGCATCAAGGAAACTACAACCAGAGAACTAAAAAAAAAAAAACAGTGAAACAAAGTCATGTTGAAATGTTAATGGGGTCATGTTCTGCATTTGCACATCTCAGAATGTTTAGCAAATGGATTTTCAATTAACATTTCACTGTCAGATTGGGGTGGGTCTGTCTTATACTATCCTTGCGACCCTTTCTCATCCAGAAGACAGGAGAGCAGCAGCATAAAATAGGAAGTATGTTATGTTCTACTGAAAGTATATATTTATCTTAACATTTACTAACATTCATCCATTATCTGGGCAAGCTCCTCACAAGCGGAGACCGTGTCTAATTCATCTTTGCATTCTGTTCAAGCTCAAGAACTGGTACCAAAGAAATGAAAATTAAGACAAGACTATCCATCCATCTAGTTGGCAAAGCCTGAAAGGTATGAAAATATCCAACTTTGGCTATAATCCAAACCTTTCTGGAATCAGCGATATGTTGAAGAAGCCTTAAAAATGTCCATGCCCTTTGACATGGCAATTGCAGTAATTAGACCTAAAGGGAGATTTAAGGAACGTTCAAAGTTATAGTTTCAGTGTTAACACAGTGTTGCTTATAATACAAAAACAAAGTAAGACTATGATGGGAGATTAGTTAAATAAGGTATAGTGCATCTATAAGATGAAATATTATATATTAATCAAAAATGATATCAAGGGAACTATTTCCTGGCTTTGAAAGATATGTTCACAATATACTAAGTGATAAAAGCAAACAACAAATAGTACAATCTCGAGGGAAGAGATATGGGAACATATGTATATGTATAACTGATTCACTTTGTTATAAAGCAGAAACTAACACACCATTGTAAAGTAATTATACCCCAATAAAGATGTTAAAAAAAAATAGTACAATCTCACTTTTGTCAAAAATAAAATAATACATAACTGAAATTATTCTGGAAGACTGGGAACATATACCCTAATTTATAAACAATCAAATGTTTAAATAATGAAATGACAAGGGATTGTATTTTTATTTATACATTTCTTCATTAATTCATTTTTCTTTAACACCTTTATTAGAGTATAATTGCTTTACAATAGTGTGTTAGTTTCTGCTTTATAACAAAGTGAATCAGCTATACATATACATATATCCCCATATCTCCTCCCTCTTGCATCTCCCTCCCACCCTCCCTGTCCCACCGCTCTAGGTGGTCACAAAGCACCAAGCTGATCTCCCCGTGCTATGTGGAGGCTTCCCACTAGCAAGCTATTTTCCATTTGGTAGTGTATATATGTCCATGCCACTCTCTCACTTCGCCCCAGCTTACCCTTCCCCTCCTGGTGTCCTCAAGTCCATTCTCTACATCTGTATCTTTATTCCCATCCTGCCCCTAGGTTCATCAGAACCTGTTTTTTTCGTTAGATTCCATATATATGTGTTAGCATACGGAATTTATTTTTCTCTTTCTGACTTACTTCATGCTGTATGACAGTCTCTAGGTCCATCCACTTCACCACAAAAAACTCAATTTTGTTTCATTTTATGGCTGAATAATATTCCACTATACATATATGCCACATCTTCTTTATCCATTCATCTGTTGATGGACACTTAGGTTGCTTCCATGTATTGGCTGTTGTAAAAAGAGCTGCAATGAACATTCAGGTACATGACACTTTTTGAATTATGGTTTTCTCAGGGTATAAGTCCAGCAGTGGGATTGCTGGGTCGTATGGTAGTTGTATTTTTTGTTTTTTAAGGAACCTCCATACTGATCTCCATAGTGGCTGTATCAATTTACATTCCCACCAATAGTGCAAGAGGGTTCCCTTTTCTCCACAACCTCTCCAGCATTTATTGTTTGCAGATTTTTTAATGATGGCCATTTTGACTGATGTGAGGTGATACCTCATGGTAGTTTTCATTTGCATTTCTCTAATGATTAGGGAGGTTGAGCATCCTTTCAAGGGTTTGTTGGCAATCTGTCTATCTTCTTTGGAGAAATGTCTATTTAGGTCTTCTGCCCATTTTTGGATTGGGTTGCTTGTTTTTTTGATATTGACCTGCATGTGCTACTTGTAAATTTTGGAGATTCATCCTATGTCAGTTGCTTCACTTGCAAATATTTTCTCCCATTCTCAGGGTGGTCTTTCCATCTTGTTTATGGTTTCCTTTGTTGTGCAAATGCTTTTAAGTTTCATTAGGTCCAATTTGTTTATTTTTGTTTTTATTTCCATTTCTCTAGGAGGTGGGTCAAAAAGGATCTTGCTGTGATATATGTCAGAGAGTGTTCTGCCTACATTTTCCTCTAAGAGTTTTATAGTGTCGGGCCTTACATTTAGGTCTTCAACCCATTTTGAGTTTACTTTTGCATATGGTGTTAGGGAGTGTTCTAATTTCATTCTTTTACATGTACCTGTCTAGTTTTCCCAGCACCACTTATTAAAGAGGCTGTCTTTTCTCCATTGTATATTCTTGCCTCCTTTATCAAAGATAAGGTGACCATATATGCATGGGTTAATCTCTGGGCTTTCTATCTTGTTCCATTGATCTATATTTCTGTTTTTGTGCCAGTACCATACTGTCTTGGTTATAGTAACTTTGTACTATAGTCTGAAGTCCAGGAGCCTGATTCCTCCAGCTCCATTTTTCTTTCTCAAGATTGCTTTAGCTATTCGGGATCTTTTGTGTTTCCATGCAAAATGTGAAATTTTTTGTTCTAATTCTGTGAAAATGCCAGTGGTAGTTTGATAGGGATTGCATTGAATCTGTATATTGCTCTGAGTAGTGTAGTCATTTTCACAATGTTGATTCTTCCAGTCTGAGAACATGGTATATCTCTCCATCTGTTTCTATCATCTTTAATTTCTTTCATCAGTGTCTTATAGTTTTCTGCATACAGGTCTTTTGTCTCCTTAGGTAGGTTTATTCCTAGGTATTTTATTCTTTCTGTTGCAATGATAAATGGGAGTGTTTCCTTAATTTTCTTTCAGATTTTTCATCATTAGTGTATAGGAATGCAAGAGATTTCTGTGCATTAATTTTGTATCCTGCTACTTTACCAAATTCATTGATTAGTTTTAGTAGTTGTCTGGTAGCATCTTTAGGATTCTCTATGTATAATATAATGTCATCTGCAAACAGTGAGAGCTTTACCTCTTCTTTTCTGATTTGGATTCCTTTTATTTCTTTTTCTTCTCTGATTTCTGTAGCTAAAACTCCCAAAACTATGTTGAATAATTGTGGTAAGAGTGGACAACCTTGTCTTGTTCCTGATCTTAGAGGAAATGGTTTCAGTTTTTCACCATTGAGAATGGTGTTGGCTGTGGGCCTTTATTATGTTGAGGTAAGTTCCCTCTATGCCTACTTTCTGAAGAGTTTTTATCATAAATGAGTGTTGAACTTTGTCAAAAGCTTTTTCTGCATTTATTGAGATGATCATATCGTTTTTTTCCTTCAATTTGGTAACATGGTTTATCACCTTGATTGACTTGCATGTATTGAAGAATCCTTACTTTCCTGGAATAAACCCCACTTGATCATGGTGTATGATCCTTTTAATGTGCTGTTGGATTCTGTTTGCTAGTATTTTGTTGAGGATTTTTGCATCTATGTTCATCAGTGATAATGGCCTGTTATTTTGTTTCTTTGTGTCATCTTTGTCTGTTTTTGGTATCAGGGTGATGGTGGCCTCATAGAATGAGTTTGGGAGTGTTCCTTCCTCTGCTATATTTTGGAAGAGTTTGAGAAGCATAGATGTTAGCTCTTCTCTAAATGTTTGATAGAATTCACCTGTGAAGCCATCTAGTCCTGGGCTTTTGTCTGTTGGAAGATTTTTAATCACAGTTTCAATTTCAGTGTTTTTGATTGGTCTGCTTTTATTTTCTATTTCTTCCTGGTTCAGTCTCAGAACGTTTTGCTTTTCCAAGAATTTGTCCACTTCTTCCAGGTTGTCCATTTTATTGGCATCAAATTGCTTGTAGTAATCTCTAATGATCCTTTGTATTTCTGCAGTGTCATTTGTTACTTCTCCATTTTCATTTCTAATTCTATGGATTTGAAACCTTCCCAGTTTTTTCTTGATGAGTCTGGCTAATGGAATATCAATTTTGTTTATCTTCTCAAAGAACCACCTTTTAGTTTTATTGATCTTTGCTATTGTTTCCTTCATTTCTGTTTTAATTGATTTCTGATCTGACCTTTATGATTTCTTTCCTTCTGCTAACTTTGGAGATTTTTTTGTTCTTCTTTCTCTAATTCCTTTAGGTGTAAGCTTAGGTTGTTTATTTGAGATATTTCTTATTTCCTGAGGTAGGATTGTATTGTTACAAACTTCCCTCTTAGAATTTCTTTTGCTGCATCCCATAGGTTTTGGGTCATCGTGTTTTCATTGTCATTTATTTCTAGGTATTTTTTGACTTCCCCTTTGATTTCCTCCGTGATCTCTTGGTTATTAAGTAGTATATTGTTTAGCCTCCATGTGTTGTATTTTTTACAGATCTTTTCCTGTAATTGATATCTAGTCTCATAGCATTGTGGCCGGAAAAGATACTTGATATGATTTAAATTTTCTTAAATTGGCCAAAGCTTGGTTTGTGACCCAACATATGATCTATCCTGGAGAATGTTCCATGAGCACTTGAGAAAAATGTGTATTCTGTTGGTTTTGGATGGAATGTCCTATAAATATCAATTAAGTCCATCTCGTTTAATGTACCATTTAAAGCTTTTGTTTCCTTATTTACATTCATTTTTGATGATCTGTCCATTGGTGAAGGTGGGGTGTTAAAATTCCCTACTATGACTGTGTTACTGTCAGTTTCCCCTGTTATGGCTGTTAGTATTTGCCTTATGTATTGAGGTGCTCCTATGTTGTGTAAATATTTACAATTGTTATATCTTCTTCTTGGATCAATCCCTTGATCATTATGTAGTGTCTTTCTTTGTCTCTTGTAATAGTCTTTATTTTAAAGTCTATTTTGTCTGTTATGAGAATTGCCAATCCAGCTTTCTTTTGATTTCCTTTGGCATGGAATATCTTTTTCCATCCCCTCACTTTCAGTCTGTATGTGTCCCTAGGTCTGAAGTGTGTCTCTTGTAGACAGCATATATTCAGGTCTTGTTTTTTTATCCATTCAGCCAGTCTATGTCTTTTGATTGCAGCATTTAATCCATTCACATTTAAGGTAGTTATCAATATGTATTCATTCATTTCCATAATAAGCATGCATTACTTTTTATTCCATTAAATTTTAGATATTTTGAAATATTCAGATAGATAGAAAACTACAAAAAGTAATGAAATGGGCACACCTTGTAAGCTGTATCCAGAATAGATGTTAACATTTTGACAAATCTGTTTCATCTCTCTGTCTCTATCACTCTCTGTCAATGAAAATAAAAAAGTGATACAGCTAAAATCCCACTCCCCATTCTTTTCTGCTTTCTGTTTCCCAGAGGTAAGCACTACCCTCAAAGTTCATGTGTATCATTCCTGTGAACATATAATATTTTCTACATGTATATAGATGAATTCTTATTATTTTATTTTAAATTTTCTGACAAATTATGTTATTTTCATTATTTTCATAATCATCATCATCACCTTAGCTAAGCTTTATCAAGCAGCTTCACCATTATCAATTCATTTCATTATACTATACTATCCCACTATACAAATGACTTGGATAAATTTTATATATTGTAGTGTTTAAGATGTATACAATGCCACCCCAAATTGAATCTAATTTGCACTTTATTTAATTGCTCTTAAAGCTAAGATTTTCTCTTTTGGTTAATTTATTATTTTGTTTTGTGTTTGTTATTGCTCTGTTCACTTCTTTGATATATTCAATATATTACACATCTAATGTATATATATTCAATCTTACATCAGCAAAATATCTAGATAATTAACTCCCTTTTCTTTTTACATTTGAATATATGGCATTGCATAGGTAGAGAAATAATGTCCTTCAGGTGTCATGGGTTTATAATTTTTCTCTGGGGGAAAAGTTCTTATTGATGTTTAAAATTGAAATATTCATACTGAAGAAAGTTCTTATATGGCAGTGACCTTTATATATAATATATATATACATTATATATATATAATTAATTGCCAGACAAATATTAAGTCACGAAACTAGGTTTGACTCATAACGGCTTTCCAATTAAATTGTAGGAATCTATTTAATAACCTAATAACAAAAGCAAAATGAGAACTGCCCTCATCCTTCCATTTTCATTTTGATCCCAATCTCACCCCTATTCTTAGTAAAGTTTCAAGGACCAATGTCACCTTCAATTCTTGTTGAATTTATTGTTTTTGTTTCTTTCACATATGGCATCACCTCTCAACCATACCTGTATCTACATGGCCTCTCAGATCTAGTCACCATGTGCCACTTAAAACCTTAAAAGAGGAGGATGGGTAGCAGTAAGCTGAGAGGAAAATGAAAGGTAATGGAGGAAATACTGATCCATTTGATCATTTTCACAGAAGTAGCCTGAGGATTGCTGGGTCTATATGAAATAATAACTTGCAAAAACTTCCATCAGATGTGAAGCTATTTAAACAAGAGAGTATTAATTCCTTATTGGCCTAATTTAAAGAAACCATACTTTAGACTCAGAAAAATAGGGAAAAAAGGATGTTTTTACCCTAACCTGAGGCACCCTAGGATTTAATAGACTTTCTCTTCTTTTTATATTTTTTGAAGAAGACAGACAAGGAATCTAATGTGGGAATTTGCTTTTAGACTTTATCAGCTATGATGTTATGTTCTAGTCAATTAAGATAATCTTATAAAGAAATAAAATTTGTGTGTCTGTTGCTAGCCTAAAGTAACAAAATGTTTAATCTTATTTAGTCATCAACAATCACGTTAGATAATTTGTAATGATGAGTTATCTATCACTTGCTGTTATGTGGCAAGATTAACGTTTATACCTTTGGGGCCTAAAATTATTTTATGTTAAAATAATTCATTTTGTGGAAAGGGATAGTTAAAGACTTTTATCTCACAGACTTTTCATTGTTCCAAGGAGCATTATAAGCTATATTCTCAATATGTCTATTTCTTATTTTTATTTTGAGTAGTACTTTTTTATAACAGTTAGTAGAAGTCTGAACTTCGGAAAAGTGATTTCCCATTCCCATTTCTTCAGTACGTTTCAGTTTAGTGAATCTCAAATTATTAAATCTATGCTTTTTCAGTTGGCTGAAGTCATCATCTTACAGAGGTTAGGAGAACAGGCATTGAAGCTGAATCACTGGTCTGCCTCTACGTTGTGTGACTTTGAAGAAGTTATTTAACCTCTCCTTGCCTCAGTATATGCATCTGTAAAATGGAATTAATACCTACTTCTAGGGTTATTCAATGAGGATTAAATGGGTTAATAAGCATTAAGTATTTTGAAGAGAATGTGGCATAGAATAAATTCTACATAAGTATTAGTACTAGGTATATTCTTTTTTTTTTTCTTTTGCGGTACATGGGCCTCTCACTGTTGTGACCTCTCCCGTTGTGGAGCACAGGCTCCAGATGTGCAGGTTCAGCGTCCATGGCTCACGGACCCAGCCGCTCCGGGGCATGTGGGATCTTCCCGGACCGGGGCATGAACCCATGTCCCTTGCATCAGCAGGCGGACTCCCAACCACTGCACCGCCAGGGAAGCCCATCTTCATAGTACAATCTTGGTTTCTGACATTTCTTTACAGAAATCCTCAATTTGCAAGTTTGAGAGTATCTATTGAATAGAACAGAATCCTTTTAGGTACAGATTTTCTATAGTTTCAATAATTTTTCTTTTTCTATTTTATTTCTTTTCCTTTTCTTCTGTTTGTTTTGTTTTGTTATTTGATTTACTTGTAGGTCAGAATGATCAACAAGGTCGGGAAGTTTGTTGTTTGCTCCATTTTAATTTGAGGAATAAAATACGCATTAATTTTCTCCTGTGAGAACAGTGTTATTAGTTGAATTTGTTAGCCAGAATGCTAGTCACTAAATTACCGTTTGCATTGTTTATTTGCTCTTGCAAGTTTCTGGATTGTTTCTATTGTTATGCTTGTTTTCTTAGCCATGAATTTGCCTTCTTTCCAACACCCACAATTTCTGTCCTGGCATTTAGCTCTTCTGGGATTTACTCATTAACAGCTGTCAGAATTTAATCTCACTGTCAAAAACACAATGAAAATTTAATCTGCATAGCAGAAGATTCAGAAATATGAGATGTTTAGGAAAGTCGAGAAGTTCTTAACAACATATCTTCTTAACATATCTAAGCTTGATGCTCTTCTACTTAGATTGTGAAAGTCCACTTAAGATGGAGGGAAGGATAAAAACAAGCTGCCTACAAATATTAGAGGAATGCCTATAAAGTTTGATTTTTCATTTGCTTCTTACTCAATGATGATCACTTTCCTATTACTTATTATATCTGGGAATATTGAGAAAAATTTGGAGAAATAAGAAAAATCCCTTTCACTTGACCCCTTGTGATCCCTGAATATCTCCTGCTTTTGAAATTCAACTAAAATCGTAATAATATTATTGCCTATTTATTTATGCACATACAAGAATGCAAGCACTGTGTTAGATAGATATTTTGCATACTTTAAAAAATTTATTCCCACTTTACAGAGGTCAAAACTGAGACTCTAGAGGTTAAATATCTTGCCCAAAGTCATGTAGCCTAGTAAGTAACAGAACTGCAATTCCACAGCTGGCTGTGTTCTTTCTATTTCACTTAGTAATGGTGACTTAGAGAAATTTGGAAAATATGACCTAGATCTCAGAGCATTGCATACTCACTGACATTTTCATCAGTTCTTCTCTCATGCACATAAAGACACAAATACACATGCCTCAAATGAGTTTACTACTACTGTTTTCCTACAGAAATATCTCTCTCCACTTAATCAAAAATTTAACTTTAAGCTTCAATCCATTATTTATATATATTTAAAAATATAGTGATACTACAGTAAGACAGATTATATAGAGACTATACATGTGTGTGTTTGTGTGTGCGTGTGTACACTTCCCACACACCCCCACTTCCGGTCTCCCACCAGAAGAAACAGAACACTAAACACTTCATTTTTCTCCTGGAAAGCAAGTATGATTTTCTCTGTTTTAAGAAAACTAAGTAAAACAAGGTTGTAGAACTTTTTCAAAGGCCAAACAATGATCAAACTAAATCTAAGAATCTTAATGCTGATGATAAGTCCAGTAACAAACCTTTATACACAAAACTTTACATCATCCACTTTTTCCACATGTGATGCACTGTTTTTTCCTTTTTGTCCTTAACAAAGAAAGATATCTATAGTATAGCTGGAATATAATAAAAATGGTAATATAGGTTTGAACAAATATAAAATTACATATATCCATCACTATAATATGATACAGAGTATTCTCACTGCCCTAAAAGTCCTCTGGGCTCTGCATATTTATCTCTCCTCCCTCTCCACCCCTGGAAACCACTGATCTTTTTACTGTCCCTATATATTTGCCTTTTCCAGAATGTCATATAGTTGGAATCATACAGTATGTAGCCTTCTAAGACTGGCTTCTTTCACTTAGTCATACGCATTTAAGTTTCCTCCATGTCTTTTCCTGGCTCGATAGTTCATTTCTTTTTAATAGTGAATAATATTCCATTGTCTGGATGTACCACTGTTTATGTATCCATTCACCTACTGAAGGACATCTTGGTTGCCTCCAAGAATGTACAACACCAAGAATGAACCCTAAGACAAACTATGGACTTTGGGTGATTATAAAGTGTCAATGTAGGTTCATCCTTGGTGAAAGAAAAAAAAAAAGTACCATTCTGGTGAGTGATGTTAATGGAGGAGGTTATGCATGTGTGAGGGCAGGAGGTTTATGGGGATTTCCCGTATACATCTGTACGTCCCTCTCACTTTTGTTGCAAACATAAAACTGCTCTAAAAATAAAGTCTTTTTTACAAAAAGGTAATATCCTTGGGGAAATAGATATACAATTAAGTTAATGTTGAACAGGAAAACGATTTAAAATGTAAATAGCTACATAAAATAACATCTTTAAAATATTAATAACAGGTTGATTTCAAAGAAGCAAAAGTAATATCAAGATGTGAAATATGGACAGAGGAAATTTAATATAAATTTAAACAAAAAATATTTAATGTCTGAAACCAAAATGATATCTATTTAATAACTAGTCATCTGTGGCACATAAATTATTGCAACTAACAACCGGGGTAATTTATGCTCCCAACATTAATTTCAATTAGTATATATTCAGGTATAATGATAGATCATAAGAGAGAGAGAGAAAGAGAGGGACTATGTTTTTGTTTTGCCTGTTGCAAGGGCAAGGGAGCAGGAGAGAAGAGTTCAAGAAATAGAGATTGTTCCAGAAGCCTAAGGATAGTCAGTGAGCCATTTCAGGCTACCCACATACACATCTGGTAAGATAAGCAGATCTAGCAACAGTTCCCAGCAGATCTCATTAGTGATTTTGAAAGGGATTAGATATTAATCATCACATCTACCTGCTTCTTGCAGAACACAGTCTGCTTGATACAATCTGCATGACTCATAAAGGCATGTGAGTCTTAGGTAAAATATGAAAGAAAACACATTTATGTATGGAAGCTAAGCTCTCTTCAATGCATATAGAAGGACTTTCAGTTTATAGCTCTCATTATCATTATCACTGTAGGGAGTTACTGCAAACACTTCCATTGACTGTCCAATGATATAACAATATATCATGTGTTTTGATTTAAGAAAACTAGGGCATATAAAGTTATTACAAATGAGATTTAATTCAAAACAATAAATCTTGTAAATGGATAGCTTTTAAATGCAAGCCAGATTTTCTGAGAAATGGATGTTTCCAATGATAGGTGACAAGCGGTTTATAACTTTGGTCCAGTCTGAAAATTTGGGGAAATATTTATTTTAGTGTAAGGAATCTGGGGATATAGCTAAAGTAATCCCCACTCCTCAGTAGGCTGCCAAAGCAGCACAGACTTCTCACCATGCAGGGTTTATTTTCAGCACAGGAAAAGACTGAACCAACAACCCTGGCTGTCAGAAAGACAGCAGGGGAGGAACCATGATGGAAACATTTTTAAAATCATAAACACCCCCTACTCACTATACATTTGACAGTAAACTGTCCCCTGCAGGGAACAAGATTATTTGAAGTGTGGTCCTCCAAAAAAAAATGGATAGAGATCATTCCCAGTTGTACTTCTAGTGTTCTAAAATTGATTGCAGCTGCCTACTTATTGGATAGAGACTGAATTTGGCAGTTGCAATCAAGGTTGCCAAACATATTATAGAATATTAAATAGAAAAATGCAAGTCAAGAATTTTAAAACCAAGGAAAGGAAGGAAGGATAGAAGGGAGGGAGGGAGGGAGAAAGGAAGGAAGGAAGGAAGGAAACCAGTCAAGGATATATGAGCTGCTTTTTGCTTTGTGTGATAAGGACAAGCTATTCAAATACTGTAAAAAGAAGAGGAATTGAGAAAATAAAACCTAAAAATGGTAAATACACAATGAATCATCTCAATTTATCAGCCAAATCAATTGTGCATTACTTGCACACTAAGAAACAAATCAGTAAAAGTTCAGGGATATAATCAGTAAAAATTCAGGAATTGTTGGCTGAAAAGGCATAGTGGGGGGACTTTTCTTGGAATTGCTTTTGCATAGTAAACACTCTCTTTACTTATATTGTATGTTCAATGTTGACCACTGCCACTTAATTATATATTATGGATCAATAAAAATAACAAAGTTTTCTAAAGACACTTTTATTAACACTCAACATATGTTTGAAAAAAATGGCTCTACTCATTTAAAAGACAGCCCCAAGGGATAGCCAGGGAGGAGGATGTTAGCCAAAGGCTTTTCTACCCCAATCCACCTTTGATAAAATAACAGAGATAAGATGAAAATAGTCAATTGTCAATTTTTCTATTGTTATAACTTTGCTGTCCTTTTAATCCAAATTTGTTTTGCTGATTTAACAACATGGATATTCCTTAGGCTAATATAAGCATTATATATAAATACTATATACAATATATTGTGTATATATAGTCAGTTCTGCGACAATGCTATAACATAGTGTATGTGTTCCCAACATCACTGCACTATACAAATAGTGCAATAAAAACTGCAGGGCTCATGGGAAAATAGGGTTAAGTGAAGTCTTTAAGTGTTGTGTGCCTATTCTTATTTTTCCCATGAGCCTTATGGTTTTTACTGCATGATATGTATAGTGCAGTGATTTCTTTTTTTATATATAAATTTATTTATTTATTTATGTTTGCCTGCATTGGGATTTCGTTGCTGCGCGTGGGCTTTCCTCTAGTTACGGAGACCGGGGGCAACTCTTTGTTGCCGTGCATGGGCTTCTCACTGCGGTGGCTTCTCTTGTTGTGGAGCACAGGCTCTAGGTGCGCAGGCTTCAGTAGTTGTGGCATGTGGGCTCAGTAGTTGTGGCTCACTGTCTCTAGAGCACAGGCTCGGTAGTTGTGGCACACGGGCTTAGTTGCTCCGCAGCATGTGGAATCTTCCCGGACCAGGGCTCAAACCCGTGTTCCCTGCATTAGCGGGCAGATTCTTAACCACTGCGCCACCAGGGTAGTCCATATGGTGCAGTGATTTCTAGGAGCACTTATGTATTGGAATAAATTCATGTTTTGAAAACAAGCATTATAGCAAAAACTCCTGGATATATATAGAATATATCCAACCCAGGAAAAAGGCCCTCATTTCCCTACCCTAGGATTTCAAACCTAGCATGCTCATTCATCCATCAATGTCTTTTATTGAAATAATAATCATCACAGTTTTGAGTAAACACTAAGGTCACTTCTTTCTTATAAGCAGAGTACCCAGAAGGCTAGTAAATAGATAGCATCTTTAAAGTAGAATGACCCAAACGTTTCTCTTCTGATTTATTACCAAGTAAGTGATATTCTATTGACACAGAACGGTATATACCTTAATCCAAATTGCTCCACAGGGACGCTGAATAAAATATAGATTTGTGAATGGTCAGTTCTTATTTCATATACAGATTTTTCTTAATATATAATTTCATTCCATCAGATGGGCTTAAAATTGTACATGGATCTTGCATCACACTAAGCTTATTTAGAATAAAATTAGCTTAAATCTAATACTCCAATTTTAGAGTCTCACAGGGGAAGGGAGGATGAAAGAACTGAGAGTGTTCATGCGCAAGATGCGAGCAAATGATAACATTAATTTTAAAAGCTTAAATTACACAGGGCGAGAGAAAAAAAATACCCTTATCAACTTCCATAGTTTAAATGACAGGAGTTAATATAATTTGTTCAGTTATATCTTTGCAGCTGTTTTCCCTAAAAGGGAGGATAGCTTTTTAGAAAAAGCTTTATGGTAATCAATGCTAAGAGGTAAAGCAACAAGAACCATCAGCTATTGCTAGTAGGTGTATACAATGATACAACCACTTTGGAAAACTGACTGGAAGCTTGTAATAAAATAAACATATACCTACCTTATGAACCAGCAATTCTACTCCTAGGTTTATATCCAAGAAAAGGGAAAATATATGTCTGAAAAAAACAAAACAAAACAAAGCATTTTGTTCAAGAATTTTATGGGAGTTCCTTGGCGGTCCAGTGGTTAGGACTCAGCACTTTCACTGCCGTGACCCTGGTTTGATTCCTGGTCGGGGAACTAAGATCCCACAGGTCACATGCTACAGCCAAGAAAAAGAAAAATGTGTTCTAAATAACATTTTTTTTTAAAAAAGTATGTTTATAGCAGCTTTATTTATAATAGCTAAAAACTAAAGATAACCCAAATATCATGATATGGGAAAATGGGTAAAAACTATGATATATTCATGTCATAAAATACTCCTCAGCAATAACAAGAAATGAACAACAAAAAGCAAAGTGATGAATCTTGTAGATATTATGTTGAGCAAAATGAGCCAGACACAAGAGTACATTTCATATGATTACATGGATATAAACTGAAGAACAGGTAAAACTAATCTACGGTGGTAGAAATTAGAATAGTGGTTGCTGCTGCTATGTGATAATAAATCACTATGACCTAGAAATCTATTAGACAAATGTAAGTATGTGATGTGAGGTTGCGAAAGGAGTGTATCAATTCATGAGAAGTTGAAGGCCTGAAAAGTGGTCAGAAATGATGTTTTCTACAAAACTTAAGCCACATGGTAAGGGAGAGATTGCATCTGGAGGAGAAAAGAAAGATGGCAACCTGGAGATGAAGTAGTTAGTTAAAGCATCCTTTTTCTTTTCAAAAAAAAAAGTCTCTGGGTGGTCTGTACTTGATTTCTGGGTTTCAGGGTAATTAAGGGAGGGCTTTGAATAACCTATTTGTCTCAGCAATCTCAGAGAGGCAAGAAGGAGATAACCCATGAGGCTGAAGAGATAAATGGTTAAATACCAACAGGCCACACTCCAGAGATAATGCAGTTACCCCGGAATGACAGCTCTTGTTTTTAGCCTTTGTGAGATGGAAGGCACTTAAAAGACAGGTATCTGGCAAGCTAGTGAAGAGATCTTGCCAGCTTCATATACTAGCTATAGACATGATATGGTAATATATTACTTATGATGAGGTCTTTAAAGAGGTGATTAAGTTAAAATGAGCCCATTAGAGTGGGGCCTAACCAAATATGGCTGGGTTTTTTATTATAAAACAAGGAGACAACAGGGGTGTGTGTGTACAGAGGAACTACCATGTGAAGAGGCAGCAAGAGAGGGGCCATCTGTAAGCCAAGGAGAGAGGCCTTAGAGGAAACCAACCTTGCTGGTACCTTGACCTTAGACTTCCAGCCTCCATAAGTATTAGAAAAAAATTTCTTTGTTTGGGGCTCCAAGTCTGTGGCATTTTGTTATGACAGCCTTAGAAAACTAATGCAGATAATACATATATACAAGATATAAAAAATGATTGAGTACAACTCATCTTTTGAGATTGGAGATTAAAAAATTGGTATAGCCATTATGGAGAACAGTATGGAGGTTCATTAAAAAACTAAAAATAAGACTACCATATGACCCAGCAACCCCACTCCTGGGCATATATCTGGAGAAAACCATAATTCAAAAAGATACATGCACCCCAATGTTCATTGCAGCACTATTTAGTCAAGACATGGAAGCAACCTAAATGTCTATCAACAGATGAATGGTTAAAGAAGATGTAGTACATATATATAACGTAATATTACTCAGCCATAAAAAAGGATGAAATAATGCCATTTGCAACGACATGGATGCACCTAGGGATTGTCATACTGAGTGAAGTAAGTCAGACAGAGAAAGACAAATATCACATGATATCGCTTATACGTGGAATCTAAAAAAATGATACAAATGAACTTATTTATACAAATAAGTTTGTATTTATACAAAACAGAAATTGAGTCACAGATGTAGAAAACAAACTTATGGGGACTTTCCTGGTGGTCCAGTGATTAAGAATCCTCCTTCCAATGCAGGGGACGTGGGTTCAATCCCTGGTTGGGGAACTAAGATCCCACATGCTGCAGGGCAACTAAGCCCATGCACCACAGCTAGAGAGCCCAAGCACCGCAAGTACTGAGCCCGCACACTCTGGAGCCCACACACCACAACTAGAGAGAAGCCCAAGCATCTCAACGAAGAGCCTGCACATCACAACGAAAGATCCCGCATGCCACAACCAAGACCCAAAGCAGCCAATAAATAAATAAATTAATTAATTAATTAATTAATTAAAATATATATTTTAAAAAATAACACAAAACAAATTTATGGTTACCAAGGGGGAAAGGGGGTGATATAAATTGGGAGATTGGGATTGACATATACACACTACTATATATAAAATAGATACTAATAAGCACCTACTGTATAGCACAGGGAACTCTTCTCAATACTCTGTAGTGACCTACATGGCAAAATAATCTATAAAAGAGTGGATTTATGTATACCTATAACTGATTCACTTTGCTATACAGCAGAAACTAACACAACATTGCAAATCAACTATACTCCAACAAAAATTAATTAAAAAATAAATACAATTTTAAAAAATTAGCCAAGCTAAAAATAAATAAATAAATAAAAGGTCCTTCAGTTGGGAGGTAAAATCAGAGGGCTTCTGAGAAGGAGAATATTGTTTCTTCTGAAAGCAGCTTAAACAGGATTTAGAATATTGTATAATTTCAAATACAGAGATCTCATTTCTTTCACAATATTTGTTATTCAGACACCATCTCTTAAAAATTGATAAATTTCAAATTTACAAGTAAAATGAACATTTCTATAAATGATTAAATTTGAAACAAATAGCAATTCTAATCAGTCTTGAGCCCCTTAACTAAATAAACAAATAAGAAAACTAGTTTGAAACAAATAGCTAATAAACTTTTAAAGTCAATACAAAGTTGCTACGCCTAACTCTGTGAGGATCCTTTTAAACTAAAAATTACTAGATTGGGAAGAGAGAAAGTGAAGTTAAAGTGAGGAATTTTTTATAATTTCCCCAGAAGTCCTATGTGTCTAGAAACCCAGTAGGCGGACAGGTTATTAGAAGTCCCAGAGAGAATTTTAAACCGTGCAGGTTCACTGCAAATCCAGACACATTTTGATTATTTCTAACTGAAGGGTCAACCTGCCATGGTTGTTTCTTTGCAGGAGGGTCTAAGCATGAACTTCATGGGAGGGAGAATACCTGGGCACGTTGAAGTAGAAAGTTAGTCCCTCAAAACTGTGATCCTTAAACTCTTGGGAATAAAACCTCTCTGGCCACCCATCTTGTCTCCTTCACAGGAAATCTGGTTAAAAAATGAGCTGGTCCTGAGAGGAGAGAGTATTGGGGTACACAAACTTTACCCAAAACAATGGTTTTTGGATAGTGAAGAAGTATAACAGCATATAAGAGTTTGTATTCTACGTTTACAAGGCCTTGTTGCTAGAGATTAGGGGATGTGGAGAGAAGTTTTAAGAAAACAATAGAAAAAAGTAGATCATCTGTGACCTAATAATAAAAGAAAAACCTCCAATTAATAGCATGCATTTACTGAGCACCTACTGTGCACCAGGCATCTTGCAAGGTGCTGCACATACTAAGACCAAGAAGGCATAGTTCCTGAGTTTATTTCTTGAAACAGATCTAACATGACTTTCCCCAAGAGAAATTGAATAAAGATAACCATGAACTATTGACCCCCTTATAATTTTCATCTATTTTCCTGCCCTCTGGACACTTCAAGAAAAATCTGTTTTTAGCAGTAAAACAGTAAAGGAAGTAGGAAGCCAATGAAGTTTCAGAGATGTTTTAAAATATACATTCAAACTACAGTGATACTACATTCTTTACTTCATACCCTTTTAATACAAGCCACCTTTAGCACTCATTTATTCATTCAGGAATCATCTATTGAGATTCAATTGTGTGGTCAGGCATGGGGCTGGGCACTGAGTATATGATCAAGAACTTAATGGAGCTCATAGTCAAGATTAAAAGAAAAAGTCAATGGCAACATGCTAAACCAAGACATCATTTATAGGTATAAAAAAAGTAACCCTTGACCATTAGAAATTTAAATTTCAATTTATAAATTTTATTATATTCTCTAAATATATTTTGTTTGAGTTATATTCTATGGAACTGGATGATTCCTTTAAAAAGAAACACTTAGTAGCTGAAATCAGAACTGTTAACTGAACCAGCTGTTAGATAATCAAATTGTTCACAACTATTCATTTCCCTCCCTGTAACAGAGTCATGCATTCCCATGCTCACCGTGTCACTTGCAAGGCCTACTTGAAGGTGAAGTGCACTTCCCCACCCAGTTATCAGGGGTGGCCATATGATTTGCTTTGGTCAATGGAATGTGGGTAGACATGATATATGCCATGTCCTAGAAGAGGCTTTCAGTGGGATCATATGCTTGGCTCTGCCTCTCGCTATTGCCCTTGCCATCAGAATGACGTGTATAAGATATGGGGTGTTCTTTTAGCTAAGGTCTGAGAATTAGAAACAAATGCTGACCTCCAGCCAAAATATAACATGAAGAAGAAATAAGTCCCTGCAATTTGGGGACTGTTTATTACTACAGTAAAGCTGACTAACACCTGACTTTTACTTAAATTTCAGTTGACATAATCCAGAGTAGTTTCACAAGTTAATATGCTAAGGTAGAGGAAAGGAGGGGAGAAGCTCATCCTTCTTCAGAAAAGACCAGCAGACCAGAAAATCGAAATTTAAAATGACTATGTGATCCATGCTAATCAAGGTCGTTGAAAAATATTAATGGGAATAAGTAAATAGTTAGCTAATGATTTTTTAGCTTTCAAAATTATACCAACTCATCTGTTTTCTTTAAATGCTTAGTATTTAGGTATTTTGCAATAAATGATGGAGGTCCAGTTTAAAAGTTTAATTTTGCTAATTTAAGATTTAATATAGTTTTTTAATAAAATTAGTTTTATATCCATTATAGGGAGCCCCTAAGTACATTGATTACAGCAGTGTTTCTCAGTGTATGGTTGAAAGACCACCTGCATAGTAATCACTGGAGATGCTTACTAAAAATGTAACTTCACAGCCACCCCTCCCTTCAGCCTTTCTGAATCAGAATCTGGCAGTGAGTGGACAGAAAGCTCTTAAAACATTTTAAGAAACTCTCCAGTATTTCTGATGCAAACTTGAGTTTGAAAATCACTGTTTTAATTTTCCTATTATTGTTCAGATCAGTGTTAGTGAATTCAGCTATCCCCCAACTTCAACCTAAGTGCAGTTTCAATTGTTTTGACTAGAAAACATCTTGAGTTGAATTAGCATAGATAATGTTATAAAACATAAAGTTTTGCTTATAGATAAAAAATATGGTGCTTGTAATTGTTATTAATAATTATGCCAGGGGTGAAAAAAGGAAGAGTCTGGGAAGCCTCTCTTTGAATTTTTTTGTGGAAAAGTGGAACCACTTAAATTATTTAGATGTCCAAGGAACGTCTTAACTTGTTTTAATAACCCAGCAAAAGTACACTATGAGCCCTGCCAAATGAAGTCCTCATTCCCTGAAAGTACCTCCTTGTTGATTTGTGAAATATTTTCATTATTCCTTTAATGATTGAATATAATTCACTCCTCAAATGCACTGACCTCCTAAATTATAATCAGGGACTTAGACTTGCAGAAATTTGAAGTTAGAAAGGACTTTAGAGATTACCTAGCTCAGTGAGCTCATCTAATAGATGAATAAACTGAGATTTGGAGAGATACAGGATAGATTAACTGTAGACTAGCTACAAAATTATTCACTACAATAATACTGATAATATTTTTATAGCCACGCACTAGGAATAAAAGTCCAGTAAATCTAGACCACAGAATTCTAGAAAGCTTTATTCCTCAGGATAAAACCAGGAATCTGAATTTATTCAACAAATAAGTAATAAGCGTCTACTCTGTGCCAGGGACTTTGTTAATCTCTTAGCAGGCAAGGATAAATAAAAGATAATTCCTGCCCTCTGAGAAATGATAATTGGTTAGAGAATAACGGTTATTACTCAATGCATGACAGGGACTGTTATTCTCTGTTTATAGATGGAGAAACTGAAGCACAGAGAGGTTATGCAACCTGCCTGAAGTCTCATAGCTAGCCTAGCAAGGGGTTGTATTAATTTACTAACACTTCCATAACAAAATACCACAAACGGAGTGGCTTAGAACAATAAAAATGTATTGTCTCACAGTTCTGGAGGTTAGATTCTGAGATCAAGGTACCAGAAGGATTGGTTCCTTCTGAGAACTGTGAGGAAGAAGTTGGTTCCATGCCTCTCTCCTAGTATCTCATGGTTTCATAATCTTTGGCCTTCCTCCACTTCTGCTGCAGCACCACAGTTTCTGCCTTCATCTTCACATGGCGTTCTCCCTGTGTGTATGTCTATGTCCAAATTTCCCCATTTTTATAAATACACCAGTCATATTGGATTAGGGACTGTTGGTTTGCAACCTCGGGAGTCCCCAGGTGAAATTTGAAACTGGTCCACAAACTTGGAGGACAAGAAGAGACTGAAGAAAGAGTTAGACCACCCCAGATTGGTAGGTGGCAGTTTTAATAAGCAAAGGAACTTACATATGAGGTTTGTCTTGGGCAGCCACAAGACAAGTGGATCTCTGCACCCACAAGCAAGAATCTTAAAAGTTTATATAAAGGCCTTAATGGGATTGTCACATGCCCAGTCCAAATGGTCTCAACAATACCTTATTCTCTCAAGGCTGCGTTCTTGAGATGGCTCCGAGCATATGAATGGTGGGCAGAACATAGATTCCAAGGACAAGGGAGGGGATAAGGAGCCTCCAATTTTCCAGGTCCAATTCATGAGTCAACAAGCAGTCACATCCTCTCGATGACCTCCTCCAACAGCCCCCCCCCCACTTCAGTATGACCTCACCTTAACTAACTCCATCTGCAATAACTCTATTACCAATTAAGGTCACATTCTCAGGCACTGGGTGTTAGGACATCAACATATAAATTTGGGGGACATAATTTAACTCATAAAAATCTACCCTCTAGCCTTCAAAAACTCATGTCCTTGTCACATGCAAAATACATTCACTACATTCCTACATTCTCAAAAGTCTTAACCATTTCCAGTATCAACCAGAAGTTGAAAAACTCATTCAAATATCATCTGCATCAGGTATGGCTGAGACTCAGGGTAAAATTCATCCTGAGGCAAAATTCCTCTCCATCTGTGAACCTGTAAAACCAGATAACAAGTTGTCTATTCCCAAAATACAATAGTAGGACAGGCACAGAATAGACCTTCCCATTCCCAAATGGAGAAATCAGAAGGAAAATGGGGGTCACAAACCCCCAGCAAGTCAGAAAACTAGCTTGTAAATTCCATTCGCACTTAAGGCTTAAGAATAATCATCTTTGGCTTGAAGCTCTGTCCTCTGGACCCACTAGGGTTTCAGTCCTGCCTCCTCTGTGCCAGGTACAGACCTGGTATCCTCAGCCCTGAGTGGCAGCCTGCCCCATGGAACAAAGCTAGTCTCTGAACCACCTTTGGGGTCCTTTTGCTGAAGGATAACACAGTTTTCAGCCAAATATCTTTATAGACCTATTTCCTTCCTATATAATCTCAGAAGTCCAGCAACTTCATTTCCACCCCTCTGTCCCCTTCAGTCCAAGCTGGAAACATTTCTCCTGAGATGGTGATTGGATACAAACGGCTCATGCCTAGTCTCTTTAGCAAATGGTTGTCCGGTCACACCCTTAGTGTTCTTCCCACAGCACACGTTTTCATTTTTTTGGATAATATGGATAGGTTGAGAATTTTCCAGACTTTCAAGTTCTGGTTCCTCCTTGTTTAATATTTTCTTCAATCTTTCTCTCTCCTCTCACATATACTACAAGTGGCAAGGAGAAATCAGGCAACACCTTCAACACTTTGCTTAGAAGTCTCATCAGCTAAATACCTAAGTTCATCACTTATAATTTCTACTTTCCATTGAACAAAACACAATTCATCCAAGTTCTCTGCAACTTTAAAATAAGGATTGCTTTTCCTCCAGTTTCCAATAACATTTTCCTCATTTCTACCTAAGATCTCACCAAAAGTACCTTTAACATTCATTTTTCTAGCAGCATTTTCGTCATGATGATATATGCATTCTCTAAGATGATAGGCACTTTCTCTATAAATCTCTTTTCATTCTGAACCTTCATTAGAAAATCCTTTGACATCCATATTTCTATTAACAAGCTCTTCAAGGAAATCTAGGCTCCTTCCATCAAGAACCTCAAAACACTTCTATCCTCTACTCATCACCCAGTTCCAAAGTCACTTCCACATTTTTAGATATTTGTTACAGCCACACTCCACTGCAGCACCAAAATCTTAGTTCACTAGGGCTGCAGTAACAAAGTACCACAAAGTGATCACTTAGAGCAACAGAAAATTATATTCTCACAGTTCTGGAGGCTAGAAGTCTGAGATCAAGGTGTTGATAGGGCTGGTTCTTTCTAAGGGCTGTGAGAAAGAAATCTGTTCCATGCTGCTCTCCTAGCTTCTGGTGGTTTGCTGGTATTCCTTGGTTTATAGAAGCATCACCCCAATCTTACCTTCATCTTCATATTGTGTTGTCTGTTTGAGCATGTCTTTGTCCAAATTTCCCCTTTTTCATAAGGTCATGAGTCATATTGGATTAGTATGACTAATTGCAGTATGACTTCATCTTAAGTAGTTATTTCTACAATGACATTATTCCCAAATAACATCATGATCTGGGGCACTGGGGGGTCGGATTTCAACATATGAATTTTGAATTGACACAATCCAACTCACAATAGGGGTAAAGGCAGGATTTCATTTCAAACAACCTAGCTCCAGAGTTTGTACATGTAACCATTCTGCTAGGTATGTGCTATAGTAGAAGTCATAAGAACTATATGGACCCAGATAACAAAGCAATTAATTCCATCTAGTGAACAGTGGTTGGGGATTGGAGTATGCTTTCCAAAGAGGTAATGGTTGAGTTGAATTATGAATTATGAGTCAGAGTTCACCATACAGAAAGAAATGCATGAGCAAATGCACATAAGTGAAAATGTACTTGGTACACCACCACCTCTCACTCATACTACTGCAACAGCCACTAATTGGTCTCCTTGTTTCAGTTCTTGCCCCACTGTGGTCAATTATCCATCAGCATCCAGAGTAATCTTTTTCACAAAGGCAAGTCAGATCCTGTAATTTCCCTCCAATAATTTCTCATCATACCTAGAACAATCTGAAGTATTCACCAGACCCTCAGGAGCTACTTGATCTGACATTTACCTACCTTTCCAACATCAGTTCCTACCACTCCTGACCTAGCTTTTTATGCCATAGTTATACTGACCTGTCCCCTGGCTGTTCCCAATCTCAGAATATTGTTCTCCCAGATTTTCACATTACAACTTTCTCTTCATTATTCAGGGTTCAACTCAAATGCCATCTGCTCAAAGAGGTCTTCTCTGATCATCCGATCTAAGTAGTATCCCAGTCATTCTCTATCTCATCTTACTTTATTTTTTTCCCTCGTGGCACTGGGCTGTGGCACATAAATAAATAATCCTGTACTTACTTGTTTATTGTCCGTCTCCCTTCTCCAGAATGTAAGCTTAGTGAAAGCACAGACTTTGTCTTATTCATGGCTCTATCTCTAGCACCTAAATCATGTCTGACACTTTATAAATGTTAAATAAATTCCACTATTCAAGAACATTTTGACAGAGTTATACTGGCAGAAACCACAGTAGAATAAGAGGAGTAAATGAGAGTAAAGAAGTAGAGTAGTGAGCACAGACCACTTTTGCAAGGAATCTATATGTTGAAGAAGAGAAATTGGCTAACAGCTAATAAGAGAAGTCAGGATTAGGGGAGATTTTATTTTTGGTTCTTGGTTGTAATTGTCATCACAGATAAGAACATACAGAAGCTGATTAGGAGAAAATGAAGAGAGAGAGAGAGGGAAAGGGGAGAAGGGAAAAGAAGGGGGAGGGAAGAGAAGAGGAAAAGAAGAGAGCGAAAAGAGAGAGAGGGAGAAAAGGAGAGAGAGAGGTTAGATACATAGGAAAAAGAGGATAATTGATTAAAGTCCTGGTAGAAATGGAGGGTATGAATTCAAGAGCACCATGAATAGATTATCTTTGGAAGAGAGTAGGGGCACATCTTCCACTGAGCCAAAATTAAATGAGGCAGATAGATGTGAAAGTAAGACATATTTGAAGGCTAAAGGAAGGGATGTTGAAAAATATCACTGAGGTAAGCTGCTAAACCCTCTGCTAAAATGAAGGGCTGAAAGGGCAGGGATCTTAATGAAATTGGTAAGATTTTGCATAGCTATTGTGAGCTACAGGAAAGGGAACCAATTAGGAATGAGTAAAAGAGTTGTTTAGCTGTCTTGACAGCTGAAGTTGGGGATCATATATTTGTAATGGATCCAATCTAAAAGAATATGTGCTTTTCCTCCAGTAGGACTCTTTATCCCTGAAGAAGAAGGGGGAAAAAAATTGAATGTTGCAGAGTTGGTGATTAGCAGGACAAGGTCAACAGAAGATTAAGACAGCTGGAAAGAATATAGTTGAAGTATTTGACCATTTTAACTTGTTAGTGAAAGAAGTAGAGCTAGGAGAAAGCCAACGATCAAGAGATCTGTAAGGTGGTATACTAGAAGTAAGGGATTGGGAAAAACAGCGTTTTGTGGTCAGAGAATTGGAGGCTAAAATTTGAAGAATGAAACAAATATGAGCTGAGGGAAGGATGGATTTCAGAGGTAGTGAGAATTTGGGGGAAGATATTAGAAATGCTCTCTATCCTGATTGTGGTAGTGGTTTTATGGCTGTATACAACTGTCAAAACTCATCAATTTGTACATTTTAAATGGATGTGGTTTACTGTACATGAGTTATTTCTCATTCTAGTTGATATGAGAAAAGTATTGTTTTTAATTGAAAAAAATTTAGATAATGGAAAAGTTCGGGTTGTAGCCATGGTGCTAAAATGTAATGCTGGTGAAGGTCACTAGAAAATAAACTTAGAAATTGTAGGGCCAGGTACTGGCAGTTACCAAAGATGAATGGGGGTACTGTGTAAGCCAGATTTATAAGTGCACAATGCCCATCTAGTAACCTGGATGCAAGGTTGTTGAAGGAAGCATTTTCTCTTTTTTTCTTCATCTTTTATATTTTTCTTCCAGTTTTGTTGAGCTATAATTGACAAAGAGTACTGTGTAAGTTTAAGGTGTACAGCATAATAATTTGACTTACATGCATCAAGAAATGATTACCACAATAAGTTTAGTGAACATCTATCATTTCATATAAATGTAACATTAAGGAAATGGAAATTTTTTTCCTTGTGATAAGAACACTTAGGATTTACTCTCTTAAAAAAACTTTCATATATAACATAAAGCAGTGTTAATGATATTTATCATGTTGTACATTATATCTCTATTACTTATTTATCTTATAACTGGAAGTTTCTACCTTTTGAGTGCCTTCATCCAATTCCCCCTCCCCCCAACCCCCACCTCTGATAACCACAAATCTCTTTTTCTAAGAGTTTGTTTGTATGTTTTTCATATACAATTGACCTACACCACTATGTTTGTTCCTGGTACACAACATAGTGGTTTGATATTTCTATACATTTCAATATGATCACCAGGATAAATTTAGTTGTCATTTGTTACCATGCAAAGATATCACATAATTATTGACTGTATTCCCCACATTCTACATTTCATACCCATAACTCATTTATTTTGTAACTGAAAGTTTGTACCTCTTAATCATCCTCACCTATTTTTCTCCTCCTGTCACCACCTTCCCTGTGGCAATGACGTGTTCTCTGTATCTATAACTCTGTTTGTGTTTAGTTATGTCTGTTCATTTGTTTTGTTTTTTATGCTCCACAGATAGGTGAAATCATACAGTATTTCTCTTTCTCTCTTTTGGAATTGGTGTTGCCCCACAGGTGAACAGGGCAGAGTCTTGGGGTGGTTGGGGGCTCAGGGAACCCTAAGGCAGCTAGCTGCTTGGCCTGGGGCATCCAGGACTGGTGCTGACCAACTGGTGGGCGGGGCAGATCCACTAATAAGCTAAAGAGAGGATTCCAAAATGGCGCTTGCCAGCACCAGTGTCTTCGAGGTGAGATGAGCTCTCAAAAATGGCTGCTGCCAGCATCTATGTCCACAGGATGAGTCCCAGTTGCCACCTGACTTTCTGGGAGACTCTCCAAGATCAACAGGTGAGTCTGATCCAGCTCCTTTCAAATTACTGCTTCTGCCCTGGGTCCCAGAGCCCATGAGATTTTGTGTGTGCTCCTTTCAAGAGTGGAGTCTCTATTTCCCACAGCCCTTTGGGTCTCCTGAAACTAAGTCCCACTGGCCTTTAAAGCCAAACGTTCTGAGGGCTCATCCTCCTGGTGCAAGACTCCTGGGCTGGGGATACTAATGTGCAACTTGGACCCTTGGCTCCTTTGGGAGAACTTCTGCAATTGTAATTATCCTCCCGTTTGTGGGTTGCCTACACAGTAGTACAGGTCTTGACTATAATGTGTCTCTGTCCCTCCTACCCAACTCCTTCTGGTTCCTTCTTTATATCCTTAGTCGCAGAAGATCTTTTCTGCTATTCTTCTGTTCATTCTCATTGATATTTTCCTGTTGTAATTTTGGTGTGCTTATGGGAGGATGTGAACTCAGGGTCTTCTTACTATGCCATCTTGGCCACTCTAATCACAAAAGAATTGAAGGAAGCATTTTAATTGTTCACTTATTATATTATGTTTTTTTTGTTAGGTGTTGGTTTAGTTCCAGTTGGCAAATCCAGATTGTATAGGTACAATACTGTCAAATTTATTTATAAGAATTGCAAACATAGGCAATAAAGGATCAAATTAGAGGTGAAGTATTAAAATCAGGATTATTATCATGCCTTGAAAAGATGAAAACCATTCTATGGATCAATACAAAATACGATTTACCTGACTATATTCCTTGGAACAAAAGTTCTCTTTCTTTGTATATATGTGCCACATCTTTATCCATTCATCCGATGATGGACACTTAGGTTGTTTCCATCTCTGGGCTATTGTAAATAGAGCTGCAATGAACATTTTGGTACATGACTCTTTTTGAATTATGGTTTTCTCAGGGTATATGCCCAGTAGTGGGATTGCTGGGTCATATGGTAGTTCTATTTGTAGCTTTTTAAGGAACCTCCATACTGTTCTCCACAGTGGCTGTATCAATTTACATTCCCACCAACAGTGTAAGAGGGTTCCCTTTTCTCCACACCCTCTCCAGCATTTATTGTTTCTAGATTTTTTGATGATGGCCATTCTGACTGGTGTGAGATGATATCTCATTGTAGTTTTGATTTGCATTTCTCTAATGATTAGTGATGTTGAGCATTCTTTCATGTGTTTGTTGGCACTCTGTATATCTTCTTTGGAGAAATGTCTATTTAGGTCTTCTGCCCATTTTGGGATTGGGTTGTTTGTTTTTTTGTTATTAAGCTGCATGAGCTGCTTATAAATTTTGGAGATTAATCCTTTGTCCGTTGCTTCATTTGCAAATATACAATGGAATATTACTCAGCCATAAAAAGAGACGAAATTGAGCTATTTGTAATGAGGTGGATAGACCTAGAGTCTGTCATACAGAGTGAAGTAAGTCAGAAAGAGAGAGACAAATACCGTATGCTAACACATATATATGGAATTTAAAAAAAAATGTCATGAAAAACCTAGGGGTGAAACAGGAATAAAGACACAGACTTACTAGAGAATGGACTTGAGGCTATGGGGAGGGGGGAAGGGTAAACGGTGACAAAGCGATAAAGAGGCATGGACATATATACACTACCAAAAGTAAGGTAGTTAGCTAGTGGGAAGCAGCCGCATAGCACAGGGAGATCAGCTCGGTGCTTTGTGACCGCCTGGAGGGGTGGGATAGGGAGGGTGGGAGGGAGGGAGACGCAAGCGGGAAGAGATATGGGAATATATGTATATATATAACTGATTCATTTTGTTGTGAAGCTGAAACTAACATACCATTGTAAAGCAATTATACTCCAATAAAGATGTTAAAAAAAAAAGTTCTCTTTCTTTGGGATGTTGCTGTTTCTAATCACATTGCTATTTTAAGTCTTACCTTTAATACCCATATTCCTATCAAAACAAAAATTAAACAAAAATTAAAATTCCACTCTTTCTTAGGACACTTTCTTAGGCTTCCTCAATTCATTCTCACAATGAATTCAAAAGAGATAATGTGAAACTTGGAGTACAAAGAAAGAAGTAAATCAGTTGGCAAAAATAGAATTTCTCTCTCTTGTTTTTTTTTTTAACTCTAAGCATGTTTCTGACCAGAAAATACCAGATTTTTCATGCATGTCATTAAGATACCTCTCTTATAATTCACAATTCATTTAAAAAAAATAGTATTTCCACCCAAGGAATAAAAATTTAAAAGCTGCATTCCAGGTATAAAAATAAAATGACTTTATTTATTTATTTATTTATTTATTTAAACATCTTTATTGGAGTATAATTGCTTTATAATGGTATGTTAGCTTCTGCTTTATAACAAAGTGAATCAGTTATACCTATACATATATACCCATATCTCTTCCCTCTTGCACCTCCCTCCCTCCCACCCGCCCTATCCCACCCGTCTAGGTGGTCACAAAGCATTGAGCTGATCGCCCTGTGCTATGTGGCTGCTTCCCACTAGCTATCTATTTTACATTTGGTAGTATATATTAGTCCATACCACTCTCTCACTTCATCCCAGCTTACCCTTCCCCCTCCCAGTGTCCTCAAGTCGATTCTCTACATCTGCTACATCTGCGTCTTTATTCCTATGCTACCCCTAGGTTCTTCAGAACCTTTTTTTTTTTTCAGATTCCATATACATGTGTTAGCATACAGTATTTGTTTTTCTCTTTCTGACTTACTTCACTCTGTATGACAGTCTCTAGCTCCATCCACCTAATTACAAATAACTCAATTTCATTTCTTTTTATGGCTGAGTAATATTCCATTGTACATATGTGTCACATCTTCTTTATCCATTCATCTGTTGATGGACACTTAGGTTGCTTCCATGTCCTGGCTATTGTAAATTGAGCTGGAATGAACATTGTGCTACATGACACTTTTTGTGTGTGTGTGTGTGTGTGGTACGCGGGCCTCTCACTGTTGTGGCCTTTCCCGTTTGGAGCACAGACTCCAGACACGCAGGCTCAGTGGCCATGGCTCATGGGCCTAGCCCCTCCACGGCATGTGGGATCTTCCCAGACTGGCGCACGAAGCCATGACCCCTGCATTGGCAGGCGGACTCTCAACCACTGCGCCACCAGGGAAGCCCCCATGACTCTTTTTGAATTATGGTTTTCTCACGGTATATGTCCATTAGTGAGATTGCTAGGTCGTACAGAAGTTCTATTTTTAGTTTTCTAAGGAAACTCCATACTGTTCTTCATAGTGGCTGTATCAATTTACATTCCCACCAACCGTGCAAGATGGTTCCCTTTTCTGCACACCCTCTCTAGCATTTATTGTTTGTAGATTTTTTGCTGATGGCCATTCTGAGCAGTGTGAGATGATATCTCATTGTAGTTTTCATTTGCATTTCTCTAATTATTAATGATGTTGAGCATTCTTTAATGTGTTTGTTGACAATCTGTATATATTCTTTGGACAAATGTCTATTTAGGTCTTCTGTCCAGTTTTGGATTGGATTGTTTTTTTTTTTGTTTTGTTTTGTTTTGTTTTGTTTGATATTGAGCTACATGAGCTGCTTGTAAATTTTAGAGATTAATCCTTTGTCAGTTGCTTCAATTGCAAATATTTTCTCCCCTTCTGAGGGTTGTCTTTTTGTCTTTTTTATGGTTTCCATTGCTGTGCAAAAGCTTTTAAGTTTCATCAGGTCCCATTGTTTTGTTTTGTTTTGTTTTGTTTTTTTCATTTCTCTAAGAGGTGGGTCCAAAAGGATCTTGCTATGATTTATGTCATAGAGTATGCTGCCTATGTTTTCCTATAAGGGTTTGATAGTGTCTGGCCTTACATTTAAGTCTTTAATCCATTTTGAGTTTACTTTTGTGAATGTTGTTAGGGAGTGTTCTGATTTCATTAGTTTACATGTAGCTGTCCAGTTTTCCTAGCACCACTTTTGAAGAGGCTGTCTGTTCTCCACTGTATATTCTTGCATCCTTTATCAAAGATAAGGTAACCATATGCGCATGGCTTTATCTCAGGGCATTCTTTCCTGTTCCACTGATCTATATTTCTGTTTTTGTACCACTACCATACTGTCTTGATTACTATAGCTTTGTAGTATAGTCTGAAGTCAGGGCGCATGATTCCTCCAGCTTCACTTTTCGTTCTCAAGTTTGCTTTGGCTATTCGGGGTCTTTTGTGTTTCCATACAAATTGTGAATTTTTTTGTTCTAGTTCTGTGAAAAATGCCAGTGGTAGTTTGATAAGGATGGTATTGAATCTGTAGATTGCTTTGGGTAGTAGAGTCATTTTCACAATGTTGATTCTTCCAATCCAAGAACATGTTATAGCTCTCCATCTGTTTGTATCATCTTTAATTTCTTTCATCAGTGTCTTATACTTTTCTTCATACAGGTCTTTTGTCTTCTTCGGTAGGTTTATTCCTAGATATTTTATTCTTTTTGTTGCAATGGTAAATGGGAGGGTTTTCTTAATTTCACTTTCAGATTTTTCATCATTAATGTATAGATAAGAAAGAGATTTCTGTGAATTAATTTTGTATCCTGCTACTTTACCAAATTCATTGATTAGCTTTAGTTGTTTTCTGGTAGCATCTTTAGGATTCCTTATGTATAGTATCATGTCATCTGCAAACACTGGCAGCTTTACGTCTTCTTTTCTGATTGGGATTCCTTTTATTTCTTTTTCTTCTCTGATTGCTGTGGCGAAAACTTCCAAAACTGTGTTGAATAATAGTGGTGAGTGTGGGCAACCTTGTATTTTTCCTGATCTTAGTGGAAGTGGTTTCTGTTTTTCACCATTGAGGACGATGTTGGCTGTGGGTTTGTCATATATGGCCTTTATTATGTTGAGGAAAGTTCCCTCTATACCTACTTTCTGGTGGGTTTTTATCATAAATGGGTGTTGAAGTTTGTCAAAAGGTTTCTCTGCCTCTATTGAGATTATCATATGGTTTTTCTCCTTCAATTTGTTAATATGGTTTATCACATTGATTCATTTGCATATATTGCAGAATCCTTGCATTCCTGGAATGAACTCCACTTGTTCATGGTGTATGATTCTTTTAATGTGCTGTTGGATTCTGTTTGCTAGTAATTTGGTTGAAGATTTTTCCGTCTATGTTCATCAGTGATATTGGCCTGTAATATTCTTTCTTTGTGACATCCTTGTCTGGTTCTGGTATCAGGGTGATAGTGGCCTCGTAGAATGAGTTTGGGAGTGTTCCTCTCTCTGCTATATTTTTGGAAGAGTTTGAGAAGATGGGTGTTAGCTCTTCTCTAAATATTTGATAGAATTCGCCTGTGAACCCATCTAGTCCTGGGCTTTTGTTTGTGGGAAGATTTTTAATCAAGGTTTCAATTTCAGTGTTTATGATTGGTCTGTTCATATTTTCTATTTCTTCCTGGTTCAGTCTCAGAACGTTGTGCCTTTCTAAGAATTTGTCCATTTCTTCCAGGTTGTCTGTTTTATTGGCATATATTTGTTTGTAGTAATCTCTCATGATCCTTTGTATTTCTGTAGTGTCAGTTGTTACTTCTCCTTTTTCATTTCTAATTCTATTCATTTGAGTCTTCTTCCTTTTTTTCTTGATGAGTCTGACTAATGGTTTATCAATTTTGTGTATCTCCTCAAAGAACCAGCTTTTAGGTTTATTGATCGTTGCTATTGTTTCCTTCATTTCATTTTCATTTATTTCTGATCTGGCCTTTATGATTTCTTTCCTTCTGCTAACTTTGTGATTTTTTTGTTCTTCTTTCTCTAATTGTTTTAGGTGTAAGCTTAGGTTGTTTTTTTGAGATGTCCTTGTTTCTTAAGGTAAGATCGTATTGGTATAAACTTCCCTCTTAGTACTGCTTTTGCTGCATCCCATAGGTTTTGGGTCATGTGTTTTCATTGTCATTTGTTTCTAGGTATTTTTTGATTTCCCCTTTGATTTCTTCAGTGATCTCTTGGGTATTAAGTAGTGTATTGTTTAGCCTCCATGTGTTTGTATTTTTTACAGATTTTTTCCTGTAATTGATATCTACTCTCATAGCATTGTGGTCGGAAAAGATACTTGATACGATTTCAGTTTTCTTAAATTTTCCAAAGCTTGATTTGTGACCCACAGTATAACCTGTCCTGGAGAATGTTCCATGAGCACTTGAGAAGAATGAGTATTCTTTTTTTTGGAGGGGTGGAATATCCTATAAATATCTATTAAGGCCATCTTTTTTAATGTATCATTTAAAAGTTGTGTTTCCTTATTTATTTCATTTTGGATGATCTGTCCATTGGTGAAAGTGGGATGTTAAAGTCCCCTACTATGATTGTGTTACTGTTGATTTCCCCTTTTATGGCTGTTTGTGTTTGCCTTATGTATTGAGGTGCTCCTATGTTGGGTGCATAAATATTTACAATTGTTAAATCTTCTTGGATTGATCCCTTGATCATTATGTAGTATCCTTCATGTCTCTTGTAATAGTCCTTTTTTAAAGTCTATTTTATCTGATATGAGAATTGCTACTCCAGCTTTCTTTTTTTTTTTAGCATCTTTATTGGAGTATAATTGCTTTACAATGGAGTGTTAGTTTCTGCTTTATAACAGGGTTAATCAGTTATACATATACATATATTCCCATATCTCTTCTCTCTTGCATCTCTCTCCCTCCCACCCTCCCTATCCCACCCCTCTAGGTGGTCACAAACCACAGAGCTGACCTCCTTGTGCTGTGCGGCTGCTTCCCACTAGCTATCTATTTTACGTTTGGTAGTGTATATAAGTCCATGTCACCCTCCCACTTTTCACAGCTTACCCTTCCCCCTCCCCATATCCTCAAGTCCATTCTCTAGTAGGTCTGTGTCTTTATTCCCGTTTTACCCCTAGGTTCTTCATGATCTTTTTTTTTTTTTTCTTAGGTTCCATATATATGTTTTAGCATATGGTATTTGTCTTTCGTTTCCTGACTTACTTCACACTGTATGACAGATTCTAGGTACATCCACCTCACTACAAATAACTCAATTTTGTTTCTTTTCATGGCTGAGTAATATTCCACTGTATATATGTGCCACATCTTCTTTATCCATTCATCTGTTGATGGACACTTAGGTTGCTTCCATGTCCTGGCTATTGTAAATACTGCTGCAATGAACATTTTGGTACATAACTCTCTTTTTGTTTGCTTTGTTTTGTTTTTTTTTTGTGGTATACGGGCCTCTCACTGTTGTGGCCTCTCCCTTTGCAGAGCACAGGCTCTGGACACTCAGGCTCAGCAGCCATGGCTCACAGGCCCAGCCACTCCGCAGCATGTGGGATCTTCCCGGCAGGGCACGAACCCGTGTCCCCTGCATCGGTAGGTGGACTCTCAACCACTGCACCACCAGTGAAGCCCCATAAATCTTTTTGAATTATGGTTTTCTCAGGGTATCTGCCTGGTAGTGGGATTGCTGGGTTATATGGTAATTCTAATTTTATTTTTTTAAGGAACCTCCATACTGTTCTCCATATTGGATGTATCAATTTACATTCCCACCAACAGTGCAAGAGTGTTCCCTTTTCTCCACACCCTCTCCAGCATTTATTGTTTCTATATTTTTTGATGGTGGCCATTCTGACCAGTGTGAGATGATATCTCATTGTAGTTTTGATTTGCATTTCTCTAATGATTAATGATGTTGCACTTTCTTTCATGTTCCAGCTTTCTTTTGATTTCCATTTGCATGGAGTATCTTCTTCCATCCTCTCACTTTCAGTCTCTATGTGTCCCTAGGTATGAGGTGGGTCTCTTGTAGACAGCATATATACAGGTCTTGTTTTTGTATCCATTCAGGCAGTCTATTTATTTTGTTTGGAGCATTTAATCCATTTACATTTAAGGTAAATATCAATATGTATGTTCCTATTACCATTTTCTTAATTGTTTTGGGTTCATTATTGTAGGTCTTTTCCTTCTCTTGTGTTTCCTGCCTAGAGAAGTTCCTTTAGCCTTTGTTGTAAGGCTGGTTTTATTTGGTGGTGCTGAATTCCCCTGGGTTTTGCTTATCTGTAAAGGTTTTAATATCTCCGCGAAATCTGAATGAGATCCTTGCTGGGCAGATTAATCTTGGTTGTAAGTTTTTCCCCTTCATCACTTTAAATATGTCCTGCCACGCCCTTCTGGCTTGCAGAGTTTCTGCTGAACGATCAGTTGTTAACATTATGGGGATTCCCTTGTATGTTATTTGTTGTTATTCCCTTGCTGCTTTTAATATTTTTCTTTGTATTTAATTTTTGATAGTTTGACTAATATGTGTCTTGGTGTGTTTCTCCTTGGATTTATCCTGTATAGTGCTCTCTGTGCTTCCTGGACTTGATTAACTCTTTCCTTTCCCATATTAGGGAAGTTTTCAACTATAATCTTTTCAAATATTTTCTCAGTACCTTTCTTTTTCTCTTCTTCTTATGGGACCCCTATAATTCAAATGTTGGTGCATTTAATGTTGTCCCAGAGGAAATGACTTCATTTTTAGTAAAATGTACACACACATAAATACACACACACACATTCCACATAAAGAAATATCAGATATAGTATAAGGAGGAAAATGAAGAGGTCATCTCATAATGATTATTAAAAATTTGAAGAAGAACCTCATTCCATTGTCAATTTTATTGTGTACCACGAGGTCTGAATAATTACCTACACAATTTCCCCCTCTTCCTGAACACACAATTGCACACACACACACACACAGACACACACACAAACATATTTTTCACCAAATTACTCTTAAAGCAAAGAGTCCATCTAAGCAAAAACACCTAGACAAAAAAAGTGCACTAAACTAGTGTGTATCTTCATACTGTACACATTTGCTTTACATTATCTATGTGAGCAGAAAGAGAAAAAAATGACAAGATAGAAAGGTAAGGAATTGAAACTTAGTGGGATCATCTAAATTCTGTTGCAGCAGTTGTTAAAGTCAACCACCAGTTTTAACATAAAATATAATATTTTAGAAACCACATATTTATTCATAGCTAGATGTCAGGTAAAACTCTGAAACAATCAAGAAAAGATTAAGTAAACATCACTAAAATAAGGTACAGTTTCCTATACCAACACTGAATTATATAAAAATATTGTACTTTGAAGTTTCATTGTAATCTAAGATAAAAATAGGGCTCAGTGGTAAAACTGGCCTTAATAATCATACTTGCATCCTTTCACTCACTAATCTATCAATTCATTCATCAGACACTTATTAAGCAACTACCATATGCTTCCTGTGATAGTCTGTACATCTACAGAGATGAATAAACCAAGTTCAAAATGCAGTAGGGTGACAAGTCAAGAAAAGAAACAATTGTAAATGTGATATGCAAAAACAATTGTGAAGTTTCACACACTGAAAATTCTTATCATCTCTTTCTAAGGCAAAGTAAAAAGAACAACATTAATGAATTTTGAATACTATATTCTGATTTCAAAATTATTTTTAAAATAAAGACACAATGACAAAACATCAACTATAATACCATGATCCAGAGATAATCAATGTTTACATTCTGTGTATATATACTTCCTATCATTCAATGGGTATAGATACATATACATATGTATTATATAAAGTTTATATGTGTTCATATACATATATATGTATTATACAAAATCTGAATCACACCATATATAGTTTTTACAATTTTCTTTTTAAATTATTTGTATATTGTAAATGTCTCCCATTGTTAAATGTTTTCTTAAAACATTTTTTTTAAATGATTGCATAAGATTTTATAATATGCATGTATTATAAGCTATTTAGCCATTCCCTATGTTAGGCATGTAAGTCCTTTCCGATTTTCATCTAGCATAAGCAAGACTTAGAGAAATATTCATCTACATCTTTGTGCCCAGCTCTGATTATTTATTCACAATAATTTTCTAGAAGTACAAATTAGGGGACAAAACAATAAGGAAGATTATTTTCATTTTTTTATATTGAAGTATAGTTGATTTACAATATTAGTTTCAGGTGTACAACATAGTGATTCGATATTTTTATAGATTATATTCCATTTAAAGTGATTAAAAATAATGTCTATATTTTCCTGTACTGTACAATATAGCCTTGTTGCTTATTTATTTTATACATAGTAGCTGTTTCTCTTAATCCCATACTCTGATCTCTCCCCTCACCCCTTCCCCCTCCGCACTGGTAACCACTAGTATATTATCAATATCTGTGAGTCTCCTTCTGTTTTGTTATATATATTCATTTTTTTTATTTTTTAGTTTCCACATGTAAGTGATAACATACAGTATTTGTCTTTCTCTGATTTATTTCACTAAGCATAATACTCTCTAGGCCCATCCACATTGTTGCAAATGGCAGAATATAATTCATTTTATTACTGTGTAATATTCCATTGTGTGTGTGTGTGTATATATATATATATATATATATATATATATATATATATATATATATATACAACATCTTCTTTACTAATTCATCTGTTTTTGATGGTCACCTATGTTGCTACCATATCTTGGCTATTGTAAATAATGATGCTATGAACATTGGGGTGGATGTATCTTTTCAAATTAGTGTATTCATTTTCTTCAGATATATACCCAGTAGTGGAAATGCTGGATCATATGGTTGTTCTATTTTTAGTTTTTGGAGGAACCTCCATGTTGTGTTCCATAGTGGCTGCACCAATTTACAATCCCAACAACAATGTACTAGGGTTCCCTTTTTCCATGTCCTCGCCAACATTTGTTATTTGCAGACTTCTTGATGAAAGCCATTTTCACAGGTGTGAGGTGATGTCTCACTGCAGTTTTATTTGCCCTTCTTCCATGATTAGCTATGTTCAGCATTTTTTTCATGTGCCTGTTGACCATCGGTATGTCTTCTTTGGAGAAATGTCTGTCTATATAAGTCTTCTGCCCATTTTTTAATCAGATTGTTTTTTTTTATGACGTTAAGTTGTATGAGCTGTGTATATATGTTGGATATTAATTACTTATCAGTCATATAATTTGAAAATATTTTCTCCCATTCAGTAGGTTGTCTTTTCGTGTTGTTTTATCTCTTTTATTCCTCACAATTATTTTGGTTATATAATGCTATTATTTCATTTTTGGCAAAAGAAAAACCTAGCATGACCAACCATCTTAGTTTGCTCACGACTGTTCCAATTTTAGCCTTAAAATCCAGAATCCCTGGATACCCCTCAGTCACCAGCAAATTGGGATGATTGGTCACCCTAGAATTGAAGGTTGGAGCACTTATGTGATTCACTCAAAGTAGCACACCAGGTAATTGGTGGAGCTGAGATTTAAATTCAGTTCAGACTACGAAGTCCATATTTTAACATTGGGTACATTCATATGAACAATGTGGTAATATAAATTACTACAGGAAAACATGCTGGAACAGCTGGATGACCATGGACAAAATAAAATTAGATCAATACCTAACCCTTTACACTAGAATAAATTATTGATCAATAAACAATTTAAATATAAACTGTGGATGATAACATAAATGAATACATGTGTAATCTTGAAGTAAATATGGACATTCTAAACATGACACAAATGCTAGAAACCAGAAATGAAAGAATGAATAAATATGATTGCATTAAAAACACATATCTATAACTTAAAACATCCAACAAAAATTTTTTTAAAAAATGGATAAATGGGGAAAATATTTGCAACATAGATGGTAAATGATTAATGACCTAAATATATTAAAAAACCTCAAAAATTAATAGGAAATATCTAAACTCCATAACAGAACAATGGACAAAAGACATTAATAAGCACTTCAGAAAATAAGTACAAATGGCTAAAAACTCATGAGTAAAATGTCATACCTTTAGTAGTGACAAAATTATGCAAAATAATACAAAATACTATTTTTCCTGAAGCAGATTAACAAAGTTTAAAAATAATTAATAATACCTAGTGTTGATGATTGTATGGGGAAAATGGGCCCTCTCATACAAACATGGTATGAGTATAAAAATAGCAAAACATGTAAAAGCATTTTGACAATATAAATCAGAAGCCTTAAAATGCATATTTTTAATCCAAAAAAAATCACTTTTAAGACACTATCATAGGGAAATAATTTGACAAATATACAAAACTATATGTACAAAATGCTCATTCTAGCATTATTTATAATAGCATATAACTTAAAACAACTTAATATCTATCCATTGGTATTAGTTACATAAATTATGGCACATCTTTGCAATGCAATACTACATAGCCATTAAAAATCATTCATTCAATCATCCATTCATCAAATATTTATTGAATGGCAGGCATATTACTAGTTTCTGGGGATACAGTTTTTAAAAAGTCTATATATTTATCTTCCTATAATTACTATCTATGCAGAAAGTAAACAGAAAATAGACAAAAGAACTGTAACCTGCAATAAGAACTTGATGGAAATAAACAAGAGGCTGGGAGAAGTTAGCAGAAGGACTTAAATCCATATTTATTTATATGCAGGGCTTAACTTCCCCCAAGTAGACACGTGTCAAGGATTCAACTACATGGAATATTCAAATTTGTTTCAAGACATGTTTAATATGTGCTATAATCAATCAAGCTCCTTATGATCTCTCTTACAGTCTAGAGAGCAGAGCACACATGCCAGTTAAAATGTGTCTTTCCAAAAGGGTGGTGAATTCAGAGTCTCTATCCTATAATCAACAGAGATATCACCACCAAACTCTGCTGGAATAGTCAGACCATGTGAATTCTGCTCTCATACAGCTGTCTCTGGACTTCAACATCGACCACCTGCTCAGATTCTTCACCTTTTCTCTCCCTTTATGTTGATCTCTGTTTACTTGCAGGGCATCTCCTTCTAGTATATTGAAACATATGAAATTACTGATATTTATCCATTTTGGACCAACCGAAATGACAATTTCATATGATCAACTTCTTATTAAAATAAAAATCCTCCATGTCAAAATCCTGAAATACTTTTTTTTGGACTCACCAAGACAAATGTCTTGCTCCTCTGCTGCCCACACTGCAGTTGCTACAAATGAGCCATGAGCTGACGTCAGTAATGGACTCCACTTACAACACTAACGTCTCAACTATATATTTTCTCCTAAATTCTGACATTTAGAATAACATGCTATAATTTTATACTTTATTTCCATCATATCACTTATCTGTTTAGCCATCCTACAAGAGAAGAAGATGGGAGGAAAGGGTATTCAGTTGAATATTATTCAAGAAAGCTCTATCTCTTTCAGCCATTTTTGAGGGGAATACTAGCAAACTTTAATTGTGTGAACTTAAAAGATATTTGCATGACCTCTGCAACAATCTAGAAAATGAAGAAGGTATTCATCAAATTTATTGTACAAACTGTAATATTTATAGAGACTTCAGTATAGCTAGCCACTATTGCTACAAACCTTGGAGTCTGACAAGTTCAAATCCATGAACAAATTTTTGAGTTAGTGTCCTCACCTGTAAAGTAAGGGTAAGAATAGGACCTGCCTCATAGGATTATTAGGATAATTAAATGAGATAATACATATAAAATGTACTTAATACAGGCAGACACATAATAAATGCTCAACTAAAAGTAGTTTTCTAGCCTCTTAAAAAAACAATTTTTATTCTTTAGCCTAATTCCCTAATTATAAGATAGAACCTAGACACCAGAATTGCAAAATGGGCAGCATTTTGCATTTTGGGGTGGGAAAAAAAACATAGAAAATTCTTTACTCTAAATTCTCCATGAAGGGGCCCAGTGATTCCACATTTGGCCAATGCTTCTACTTGCCTTTCAATCCTAGTGAAAGTGAATTACGCAGCCAATTGAAGTAAAGACTGAATGACAGAGCAGAAGAGAGTTTCCCCACCCCCAATTGAATCCATGGAACATTATTTTCTCTGTGCAAAGGAGAAACATTTAGCGTTATTCTGAGTGAAATATATATCACAGTTTATAAATTGACCTTGTAAGATTTTTAAAAGTGTACCCTCCCCATTAGGCCTTGAAAATATAGAGTGGATATACTTATAATTGAAGCCACTTCACTTGGGCTTACCACAGCTCAAGTAACTTTTCCTGGCCAGCAGGTAAAACAGCTGCTGAATGTCAGGGTGTCAGAGATTCAGCCTTGGGTCATCCTCAGCTAAGGTGAAGCAGATGCCCAGCGGCTGTCTAAAGCAGCTCAGTAGCCAAATGAGGGTGAACCAGCATAGCAAACAAAGGACAAAACTTGAAGTTTTCTAAGATTCCAAGATGTCAATGTCTAAGCCAGGTCAGCAAACTCTCTGAACTCTTGGAAGTTTTTCCTTGAAAAGACTCTCAAGTATTTGTTCCAAAGTTTTAAGGGGCGGCATAGCCAATGGCACCTGCAACTGACAAGGACCCATCCTTCAAGATGTGCCAAAGGCCTACTCTGAGCACTTTGGGCACCAGAATGTTAACTGCAATTATCATTTTAGAAGGCTCTTTCTTAATATTGGATTGACTTCTTCATAAAGACAGAAAAATTATATTTGCCTAAGTCTAGATCCTGTCAAGATTCTACTTTTCTTTTCTCAACTAATTCTGAAATTATTCCCCCATGCAGACAGCAAGTCAATAAAGCCCAGTAGAAAAGATCCTATGCCGCAGAGATCAGATCCCAATTCGGCACTTACAAGGCATAAGACATTGGGCAAATTGCCTTAGTTTAAAAAATCTGTAAAGTAAATATAATAGCATACCTACTTCATAGGGTTATTGTGACCATTAATATGTAACTTGATAGAGTGCTTAGCCTATATAACTCTGCTTAAAAAATATTGGTTCTTTTATTATTTTAAAATTACGTTTTATTATACTTGATCCCAACCAGATCCTCTCTTGTTAACCAGCTCCGCATCATTCCTTGTTGTTTTTTGGCTGAATCCTACTACAGTCCATGTTGGTTACAATCAGCAGAGAACTCTATGCACAGTTGCTCAAAGGATAGGGTCTTTATTAAATGTTTCTACCACTCTGGCCACTTATGTCCTCATTAGCTACTGCACAGATTCATATTGCTGGAACTTAAGGTGGGGATGTGGCTCCCTTCCAATCAGCACTCTGAAAAAAAAAAAAAAGCCAGTTGCTATCCAGAAAAACCTTTTCTCTGTCTCATCTCCAGGCTAAATGGAAAGAGGAGTTTAATAGTTTGCCCTGTCTTTGGCTGTATGCCACCCAAAAACATTCAACCATTACTAAATTAGAAATGACTTCATGGTGCTTACTTCAGCAGCATATACACTGTAATTGGAATGATTCAGAGAATATTAACATGGCCTCTGCACAAGGATGACATACCAACTCATGAAGCATTTCATAATTTTAAAACAGGCACTTTCATATATTGTGCTGAAAGTGAAAATGATAAAACCCCTATAACAGTGAATCCAGCTATATCTTCCCAAATTGCAAATGTATTTACCCCTTGATCCAGCAATCCTGAGTTTAGAACTCTATCCTTCACATATATGAAATGATGTATTTACATTGCAGACAGAAAAAATTAAGATGTTCTCTATACATTGATATAGAGAAATATTCAAAATATGTAATAAAAAATACTGTTTCGAGATATGAAACAGATTAACTTTTGTATAAGGGGCATGAGAATATATATTTACATTTGCTTGTATTTGCATAAAGAAACAGAATAAACTAATAAAAATAATTACCTATATATGGATAGAAAATTATAGCCAGCAGGACTGCTGCCTATTTTTAGAAATAAAATCTTGTTGGAACACAGCCATACCATTTGTTTCTGTATTGTCTATGGCTGCTTTTGCACTGCAATGGCAGAACTGAGTAATTGCAACAGAGTCCACATGGCTTGCAAGCCTAAAATATTTATTACTTGGGCCTTTACAGAAAATGTTTGCCAACTCCTGACTATAGGGTAGTAGGAATGGATAGGAACAGGGATGGAAGTAAGGCTTCTCAATGTACACACTCTTTTATATGTCTTTGGTTTTTGAACTTTTGAATGAGTGTATTGCCTTTTTATAAAAATAAAATAAAAACAAAATCAATGAAATCTTGTTTGAATCTTCTGGGTAGGAAACAGACAACAATAAACCTAGAGCAGGGATTTGTGTTTGGGCTTTGAGCAGCCCAAACAAATTTAACAAATATTTGTGAAATTAAAAAATAATCGGGCTTCCCTGGTGGCACAGTGGTTGAGAGTCTGCCTGCTGATGCTGGGGACATGGGTTCGTGCCCCGGTCTGGGAAGATCCCACATGCCGCAAAGTGGCTGGGCCCGTGAGCCATGGCCACTGAGCCTGCGCGTCCGGAGTCTGTGCTCCGCAACGGGAGAGGCCACAACAGTGAGAGGCCCGTGCACCACAAAAAATAAAAAAATCAACTTAGAAAATTCATTTAAAATGAAAAAATTACATTATGGTTACTCCCTGTGTTGCACTCTCAAAAACTCACCCACATATACAATAGCCTGAAGTGTTCTTGTTTGGCTACTTCATACACATATATGGAGTCTACTAAGAGCCAGGCACTGTGCTAGGCAGGTAGTGAGAACTATATTTGTTGATATTATGATTAGACACTTTTAATCTAATATATATTGAGCTCTTATTATGTGTTACATGCTGTTTTCAGTGCTTTATATACATCATCTCATTTAATCCTCACAAAATCCCAAATTTATAACTTCAGCCCAGTCTTCTTTCCTGAACTCCAGACTCACATAGCCAACTGCCTACTCAGCTTCTCCATTTGGCTGTCTAATAGACATCTCAGACTCAATTCCCCCAAAAGTGAACTGGATATTTCTTCCCACAATGTAACTGTTCCATCCACAGCTTTCTATATCTCATTGGACAGCAATTTCATCCTTCCAGTTGCTCAAGCTGAAACACTCAGAGTCTTCCTTTAACCTCTCTCTTCCTCTCATATGACACATCTCATTCTCCACCTCTAAAATTATCTAGAATCTGACAACATCTCATCATATCCACTACCACCACCCTATTCTGATGCTCTGGGCCATCATCATCTCACACTCAACCTTGTCACTGATTTCCTTGTTTCTCCTCTTGCCCCTTTACAATCTATGTCCAACATAGCAACCAGACTTATCCCTTTAAATGTAAGGTTAGTCATATCACTCCTCTTCTCAGTACCAGATAATGTCTCCCTTTTTCATTCCCAGTAGAGGCCATTATCCAAGCCTCTATTCATCTGAGGCCTACTCTGATCATACTCTTTAAAAGAAAAATTCTGTCCTCTCAATTCCTACCCCAACTACTCCTCCCCTTACTCTGTTCTATAATTTATTTTTCTGTATCATTTTCCTCTTTTAACCCTATATCATTTCTTTATGTCTGTCTTTTTGTTTATTGTCTGTCTTTGTGGTAAAAAGTAGACTCTCAAATATTTGTCAAATTAATAAACAATTTCTTGGGATGTAGGGATTATTTCTTCCTCCATTGTACAGAAGAGGAAAAAAGGCTCAGACAGGTTAACTGATTTGCTCAGAAAATTAATCAGGAACAGGGCAAGGAATTAAACCAGAAACCTCAGACCCTAAAGTTCATAGTCTTAACCACCCAACAACTTCCTGCAATTTATGGTTTAATGCAGGCTATGCCCACCTCTGTGTATATTGCTCAGGCACAAGGGTAGCTGCAAAGCAGGATCAGCAGTTGTCATGGAACTGGAATATAGCTCTCCAGAGAATAAAGCAAGCAAATGGGAAAAACACATGGGTGATAAAATGGTGCTGTTCACGTTGACAGTTTCTGATATAGCCTTACCTGGATAATGGCAAAAAGCCATACTTGAAGGGTTTTACCATCAACCTACATTTTCTTCTTCACTTACTCTGCACAATTGTGTTAATGATACTTAGGCCAAGTCAAATAAAACATTTCCAACTGCCTGAGTTACAGAGTCATTTCATGAGTAAATATCCATTAACGTTTCATGCCAAGGCATGGTAGGATTGTTTAGGCAGAGTCCTTTGGGTAAAAGAGCCCCCAGGAAGTAGAAACCTTTGTCAAAATGTGAATTGTGACTAAGTCTTCAGTATCTCCTCTTCAGGTGGGCTTCAATTTCTAATGCAGCCTAAGGGGCAGAGAGTGTACTGAAAGAATTCACAAATTTTCCACAGAATTCCTGTGACCTAGTAATTCTGCTCTCTTACAAATGCCTACTAAATGTTTTATTTTGCTTAGTGAAAACATTTAGAGGATGGTGGCACTCAGAATATGCTTATAGCCCAGTTCCTCCTGGGATAGGCTGATGGTGGGCTCTGGGGGAATTTGCCTTTCCCAGTTCCATATAATTTGTCATGGTCTGCTCAATGCCCAGTGGGAGTAAACCAGGTCAGAGCCTTTTAAACTGGGCCCTAGGGCCCCTAAGGAGCTTACTAAATTCCGTGTAATATTTTACAGGTAAACTTTAGACCTCAGATCCTTTTGTAAAAGTGCTGATTTTTTAAAATAACTTTTTGTGATTGCTGATTCTGTATCCAGTCGTTCCCTTTTCTCAAAATTGTAGTCTTTTCTTTTCTCTGTAGTGTAAGAAAGAGAATACAGTGGCTTAGAAAACTGATTCTAGAGCCAGAATGCTCAGATTCAAATCCTGACTCAGTCATTCACTATGAGTTCATAAGGTTGTTAGTTAACCTCATTAATCTGTTCACTCATTGGTAAAATGGGCTATTTTGAGAAATCAATGGGATCAAATTCGCAATTAATATTGTAATGTATGTAAACGTTTAGTATGATACTGACATATAGTACTCTTATTTTTGTATGCTCCCAAGTATGAGATTATATAAAGGGCTCAGAGTCTGCAAGACTGGTTCTGGAATCCCAGCTTTGCCATGGACCACTGTAGAACTTTAAGTTAAGCAACTTTATTTCCTCCCACCAAATTTTTTTCATCATGAAATGAAAGGATTGAATTAAGTAATCTGAAGGTTCTTCTAGTTCTAACATTGAATAATGTTCTATAATATTCTATAATAAGGACCAATCCAGAAAAAAGTTATAAGGTAGTTTTCAATTCTAGGCCTAAAATGTTTAACTTCATAAGTAATACTGTGAAAAGAAAATTTTCATTCTAAAACATGTAAGATCTATTCTTAATTTTACTCCCTTAATATTTGCCTTCTTATTGTAGATCACAGCCCCCCCAAAAAATGTCTCATTTTTGCAAACCAGCATGTATTTTGTTTCATGACAATTTGCTTCCTATAAAGAGATTGCATTATCAAACTTTACCACTCATAGTTTAACACATTTTCCTCTTTAATATAAAGGTTATTTTACTTCAGAAAAGTACAACTCTTTTAATTAGAAAACAATTGAATGATGTTTTATATTGTCTCATAGGGATAAAGAATTTCCCATTTATCAAGTACTTGGGGAGAAATCACAGTTGGGTTGAGGCAGTGCTCATTTCACTTAGTGAAAGTAACCTGATCCAACTAGAAACAGAAATGGGGAGAAGACTGTCCTACGTAGATCTAAATGTCCAAACGATTCAGAGCTGGTCAGCTTAAAGAATGAAAATCTGTGTATTACTTAGTTTTGCTGTGGTAACAAATGACTCAAGAATCTCAGTGGTTTGTAATGACAAAGGTTTATTTCTTGCTTGTGTTACATGTTAGTTGCAGGTTGGCGGCAATGCTGTGCTGCCTCATGTGACTTCTTCCAGGATCCAGGCTGAGGAGCAGCTCCCAATCTGGACCTACTACTCTCTGGCAGGGGGAAGGCAAGAGAGCTTATAAAACCACCTGATGGCTCTTGGAGCTTTTCCTTAGGACTGGCATACTGTCTGTGGTGATCATATTTGTTCAGCCAAAACAAATCATATGGCCAAACCTGAAGTCAACAGGGCAAGGACATATACTTCCTGCACAGAAAGGTATTGCAAGTCACATGGAAAGGAGTAAGGATACAAACTCCTCTTACAAGGAAAGGGCCAGGGAGTAATTAGGAATAATGATACTATTAGGATAATAATTAGTATTAGTACTATTAGTAATTAGGATAATGATACTGCTTTCTGAGTCAGAAATGTTTATTTTTCTTTCTTCTACATGCAAAATAGACTCGTAAATCTGGTCGTGTTTCTCTTTGCTAGCTTGGTAAACTCCATGAGGACAAGGCTATGTCTACCTTACTAATGTATCCTTAGTGTTGTGCTTGAAACATAGTAGCTGCTCAAAAATATTGTTTAATTAATGAACGAAGGAATAAACTGAAATAGCCTGAATGAATAGCATATTTCCTTTTTGTCTGGAAAGGGACAGAGAAAGTACCCATGAATTGATGACAGACTCCATAAAGCTGAAGCAGGGCTCAGAAGTGGATTTAATGACCTGGGCCTATGAAAGACACTAGGTTTTTCTCTGAGCTGATACGACTGTGTTCTGTAGAACTGGGGAGAAATCAATTTGATTAAAATGAAGCTTATGGTTTGTAGTGCTATTTAGAGCTGATTAATGATGAACTCCTCTCATCAGAAATGTAATACCCTGACATTCTTTCCTGGGTTGCAAATAAGTTTCCATGTAGCCGGCTGACATCTCCTTGACAAACCCAGAAGACAGAAAGCTTTCTTGGCCGACTTGCTACTCATTAAACTTCAGTACCCACCCACTCACAAAGAAATCTTTGAAATTAGTACATGAGAGTTTTCTATTTTGATGGCTTGATGCTATTCGGGAGAAAAATAAGATTTTATCCACAACATGAAAAGAAACTGCCATTATTTCAAGAGAAACACTGTCTTTGTGATACCTTGAATTTTAAGGCATTTTCCTCCCACTTTTTTCTGAGCTTTTGAATATGTATGAATCATCAATATATCCAGGGAGGCAGGAATCACCATCGTCTTTGTAATGATGATAATGCCAAGGGAGACAAAATGACTTGCTGACGGCAGAGTGAGTCAGCGAGTCAGCAGCTGAGTCAGAAGCAAAGCCCTGGTTTCCTAATTCGCAGGCTGGCGGTCTTAATGCCCAGGCTTCTGGCTTCATCTCATGTCCCCTGGCACTGCTGGGGCAGCTTGGAGGGGTGATATTATTCTGCTTTGTTGCAGCTCTGGTGGGTTCCTTCTGCCTCAATGTATTTGCTAACAAAAATTACACATTAGTAATCCTGAAAACTAACAAAAGAGAGGGTGGGAATGAAGTCATGCAGATGCATATTCATATAATCATTTGCCATGTCATTATAGCTCCTTTGAGTACACAAATTCTGATGGCAGCACATAGCCAGAGCACGTACTCTGCAAGTGCCCTGTAGCCTGAAAAGTGAGTGTGTGAAGGCAAGAGAAACAGAGAGCTCTGAAATGTTAGTTCATCTCCTTCCCACTTTTTCAAAAAAACTTCTCTCTCTCTTTATACATGAGGACAGTTGAAACACAAAGAAGGTTTGCTGCTGGCCATTTTGACCAAGCCAGAAATGCACTTCTCCTAATATTATGCTATAATAATTAGTTCATTCCCATTACACCCCTTGGCTATTCAATCCTGAATGAAGGAAGGAAAATTTGTAGCGGAAAATAGGAGGCTGTTTTTGCATTCTTATTACAGAGCAGAAAAATGAGTGTCATGTTTCCTCCATCATCAATTTTTTTCTCTCTACTGGATCTTTCCTGCCAATAATTAAACATGTGTTATTTCAAAAGAAGGAAGGAAGGAACTAATGAACGAACGATCTTGACCCCACTTCCTACTCCAACTATGCCTAATTTTTCTCTTTCATTTTACAGCAAAACTCCTCAAAAGTGTGAGCTATACCAGCTGTTTCCAGTTTCTTCTCATTTTATCTTGAGCCCATTTCAAGCAGGCTTTGCTAAGATCTGTTTATTAAATTGACTGTGTCACAGTTACTAATAAGCTCCATATTGCTAAATTCAGTGAGTGATCAATATTCAGTGTTTGGTCATCTTAATTGACCTTTCTGCAGCATTTGACACAGTTGGTGGTCCTTCTGCCTCTAAATACTGTTTTTTGATTTGTTTCCAGGATGTCTTACACTTTTAGTTTTCTTCCTACCTCATTGCCCACTCCTTCTCAGTCTCCTTTCTTACTTTTCCTTATCACCCATATCTTAAAACACTGACATGCTAAAGGGTTCAGTATGTGGTCTTCTTCTCCTTTCTAAACTCATGTCTTTAAAAATGTTCCATATTGAATAACTCCCAAATGAGTTACCTCCAGCCCAGACATCTGTGAAATTCAGGCTAATACTGTTAATTGCAATGCCATTCTTCTAGTTTCTTAGACCAAATCCTTAGAGTGATTTTTACTCTGTTTCTTTTACACACTAAATCCAAATCCATCAGCAAGCAAATCCTTTCAGCTCTACCTTCAAAATATAGTATATCCAGAATCTTACCATCTTTCATCACCTCCACACTGCCAGTACTCTGGTCCTTCATTATTGATATAGCATCCTAACTGATCTTCCTGCTTCCACCTTTGTTTTCTTTCAGTCTCTTCTCAGCACAGCAGTGAGAATAACCCTGTCAAAACTGAAGCCAGCTCATGTCATGGCCCTGCTTCAGAGTCTTCCAGTGAAAAGGGGAAAAGTTTTTAAACGTTTCGAAAGGCTTCTAATATTACTCCAAGTAAAAGCCAAGGTAAATTGATACAGGGTCTAGCCTCCCATTACCTAATATCATCTCTTACTACTCTTCCCACTGCTCACTCTACTCCAACTGTTCCCAAAAATGTGCGCCAGATATGGATCTGCTTAATGGCTTTGCACTTATTATTTTCTCTACCTGGGAAACTCTTCATCCAAATATCTACATGATTCACCTCCATACTACATCTGTGTCTTTATTCAACAGTTAACTTCTCACAATGGAATATTACTCATCTATCAAAAAGAATGAAATACTGTCATTTGCAGCAACATGGGTGGACCTAGAGATTATCATACTAAGTGAAGTCAGACAGAGAAAGACAAATATTATATATCACTTATATGTAGAATCTAAAAAATAATACAAATGAATCTATATACAAAACAGAAACAAACTCACAGACATAGAAAACAAACTTATGCTTACCAAAGGAGAAAGGGAGGGAGTGGAGGGATAAATTAGGAGCATGGGATTAACAGACACAAACAACTATACATAAAGTAGGTAAGCAACAAGAGTTTACTGTATATCACAGGGAACCATAATATCTTATAATAATCGATAACAGAAAATAATCTGAAAGAAAAAATATATACCTGTAACTAACACAATATATACCTGAAACTAACACAATATTGTAAATCAACTATAATTCAACTGAAAAAAAATTTAGAAACCAACTTCTCAGTGAGGCCTTCTCTGGCTACCTGATATAAAGTTTTTAAATTTCCTTTTTCTCTTTGTACTTATTACCACCTAGAATATTATATGTTTTATTTTTATGTTATTTTCTGTCTTTCTCCACTAGTCTCAGAGAGATAGAGATATTGTTTTTGTTTTGTTTCCTGCTGGCACATAAAACTTTATTCATGCTAGTGAACGAGTGATTGGATGAATGAATGAATTTAGTGGTAATAACAAACTAATATTTTATATGTAGATAGCAATTAGCTCCTACTGAATAATTAATCATCCCCAAATTTAGTGAGTTAAAACAACTATTTAGCTCATGATTTTATGGATCAATAATTTTGTCTGAACGCAAACTAGACAGTTCTTCTGGTCTTGGCTGGTCTAACTAATGTATTTTAGTCAGCTGCAAGTCAGCTAAGGAGTTTTCCTTCTTAGACTTAGCTCGCTGTCAGCAAAGAAAACATTGGCAACTAAGCCGCATGCCTGTCATCATTGAGAAGGTTACTCCGAACTGTTCACCTGGGACCTGGACAGGGTTCCGAGAGAGAGCAGAAGTGTGCAAGGTCTCTTAAGACCTAGGCTAGGAACAGCCACAACATCATTTCAGCCACATTTTATTAATCGAAGAAAGTACAAGAATAGCCCAGATTCAAGGGGTGGGTAAATAAGATCCTCCCTTTAATGGAAGGAGTTACAAAATCACATTGCAAAGAGGCATGGATACGGGGAGGGGGGTGATTTCAGCCATTTTTACAAACAATCTAAAACTGTAGGCTACCAAGGGAAGATCAGAAATCCTGTCTAGAGAGCTTTCTGAAACAGAAACAGATGACCAACTCAACTGAGTGGTTCAGCCTAAAACAAGAATTAATAATCTCTCAGTATCCATGTATCTTTCAACAAGATCAACCTTTCTATTTAAGTAATCTATCTTCCACTTTTTACGTCATTTACGACTCAGGATCGATATTGTGAAACAACATAATAGAAAAGAATAAGAACAGTGATTTTTAAAACTGAGTATTCCATTTTTAGATTCATTTTTCTGTACACATTTATGTGGGAGACAATTCTCCATGGGTCTCTCATGTTTCTACAAGTCTTCTGAGCACTATAAGTTTCCATTCTGGACCATCTTTTCAAGTACATTTATATAGCAAATGGCTTTGGAAGATAAAGATACTGACTCCTTCCAGAGCAAAGAGCAGGTTTGTTTACTCTCCAGTGTAATAAAGATATTATCTCCTTCTAGGAGATATTGGAGATATTATCTCCTTCAGTCAGGTTTGTTTGCAGCCCACTGTAAAAGATTCTGGTTCCCTGAACTCAGTGTTCTTCAACTGTGACATAAATGCACTACATGTACAGAATTCACCTAGGACCACTCCATATTGCCCCCATGGAACTTGAGGGCAAGAGGAACTGACGTGAGCATGAAGATCATACTGCCTACTGTGCTGTGAAAAATGAAGTCCTTTGAATCTGACCCAGTAGTCTTTTTTTTTCTGCCAGTATCCATGAAATGTAGCAAGCTAACTGGTTAGCTTGCAAGTATGGTAAAAAAAATCCCAGAACTTTCACAGTTCTTAATTTTTAAAAAATAATTTGCATTCTTTAAATAATTATACATTTAAATCATATGGGTACATACCAGGTTGTTTACAAATATGGTGAACATAAAAACATCATCACTTTTCTTTGAGTCTCTACAGTATAATCTATTATGGTTTGGCTACTTACGGGAACAAATATCTTACATGAAAGTGAACTGTTCTAGATTTTTTTCTGCATGTAGTTTACTCTCCAAAGTAATGTGCACTTTTTAAAATCACAAAGTTCCACAGAAGTAAAACTTCTTGTTTAAAAAATATTCCATTTTCACTTCAGCAGTACACATACTAAAGTTAATATGATACAAAGAAGATTATTAAGGTCTGTACTCAAGGATGATATGAAAATTTATGAAATGTTTCATATTTGGGGGAAGAAAATGAATAAAAGAATGTCTTGATAATATAAATAAATATATAAAATAATATACAATATAAAATAATAAATATATATATATAATATAAAAGAATAAAAGAAAAAGGAAGATTAAACAGTTGGGTTAAATATAAAACTAATAATAAGATGGTAGATAAAAGCCAGATATATCAATAATCATTTGAAATGCACTGATGTCCTAATTAAAAGACTAAAATTGTCAAAGTGGATTAAAAATTACATGTTTTTTAAATGGAAATCAAGGGGTACTTATATTAAATAAAAGGACACAGATGTGTAAAAGTAAAAAAGATGATGAAAGACATACCATTTAAGTAGTAATCAAAAGAAAACTGGTATAGCTATAATATGATGATGAAAAAAAGACTATGGTAAGAAATATTACTGGAGAAATATATGTGCAGCACATAATAATAAAAAGTCAGTCCAAAACCCCACTTGAGGGACGACATTCTGCAAATACCTGACCAATACTCTTCAGAACTGTCAAGTTCATCAAAAACAAAAAAAGTCTGAGAGACGGTCATAGCCAAAAGGAATCTAAGGAGACATGATAAGCAAATGTAATGTAGTATCCTGGATGAGATACTGGAACAGAGAAAGTACATCAGGGGAAAACTAAGGAAATATGAATAAAGTACGGTGTTTAGGCTATAATAATGAATCAATATAGGTTCATGAATTATAACAAATGTACCATTGTATTATAAGATTTTAATAAGAATTATAACAAATGTACCATTGTATTATAAGATTTTAATAAGAGGGCATCCTGAATGAGATAAACACTCGGTGCTATCTTCCCAATTTTTCTATTAATTTAAAAGTATTCTAAAATGAAAATTTCATTTAAAAATATATAACATAGATAATTTATATCTATTATTTAAAAAAAACTAAAAATCCATAAAAAGCAGACAATCCAAAAGAAAAATGAACAAAATTTTTGAATATATACTTACAAACAGAAAATCCAAGTGGGGAAAAAATATGAAAACTTGCCCTATCTCATTAGCCCTTCAGGTTATTTAAATCAAAATCACAATATAATAACACTATCCACCCATGAGAATGATTAAAATGAAAAAACAAAAGTAGCTGTTCCCAAGGGTTAGAGCAACTGGAACTTTCATACGTTGCTGCAGGAGTGTTATTGGCATAACACTTGAAAAAGTGTTTACTAAAACTGAATATAAACATACTGTATGATGCAGTAATTCCACTCCTCCGGTATATACCATCGAAATGCTTACATATACTCACCAAAAGACACATATGAGAATGTTCATAACAGCACTACTTGTAATAACCCCAGTTGGAAGCAAACTTTTGATTCCGATTTTCAGAGCACTCAACTTTGATTAGAGAATCTGCCCAACTTATTTTGCTCCTGATATTACTTCCGGTTTGCGATCTCCTCTTAACCCTGGATTTTCATTAGTGTCTCTGCATCCAGCCTAAGAACTTTCCCTTAACCGAAATGAACAGTTCTTCAAAGGATAATCAGGGGATTCCTTTGGGCTAAATCAGAGGAGTAAAAGGAGTTAGGTTGAGGTACTGCTGTAAGAAATAGGCTCATGAGATTTCTTCAACTAAGTAGAAAACCAGCACCATGGATGATGTCAGAAGTAAAGACAAAACAGTTACAAATCTTGTTTGCTTTAAAAAACCTTTGTGCAAGGCTGAGAACATAAGCTGATCAGTTACTTTCACGCTTTCTTTAGGTACTGTTTCAAACAGAGCAACAAAAATCTAACCCCACATAATGAAATAATATAATGTCATATGCTCACTTCATATACATTTGGCTATAATTCACTCGAGTAACACATTATGAATGCAAATGAATCATTTTAATTTGTAATGAAGTGGTAAACAGTAAAGAGCACATTTATGGTCATGCTTTGTGGGACTTAACATGGGTAAAGAATGGAAAGAGGAAAAAGTTCTCCAGTGCCTACTACAGTGTCTGGCACAGAGTAGGTGATTTAAAAATATATGTTGACAACTGGAAGAATCCTCTATCTGTTTGTAAAAGGAAAGAAGAGGCAGCGTCTGATGAAAGGGTTCTTTTTTTATGAACATACTACTCATACTGCTCACAGTAACTGATGGCTAGTCTCTGCAAAGTACATTCTTTTGAATAGATAAATCAAATATTCGTAAAATGGCATCCTGCTTATTCTCTCTAAAGGATGATTAAAAACAAACCCCCTCTTTTCAAGGTGTAATTATGTACAATTGTCAAAAACTTTTGCAAATATAATTTATAACTCATATTTAAATTTTCATGTTAAATTAATGGAAGTTGCTACTTAAAAAGAAATAGCAAAAAAGTTTGTTAGGGCTTTGAATAAATTTCTCCCTCCTTAGAAAATGTGTCATTGGTAAAAGGTCAAATTTAATATTGACCAGTAAATTAGTTTTCTTTTGCTTTTAGAGATTATAACAATGGATTTATCTGAAAATATAGATTGAGACGGTATTAACTACATCCTTTTTAGATCCATAGAATAATTTTGGGGGAGAATTACTCATTTTCTTCTTACTAGTATTACCAGATTAATTAATCATCTGAAAAATCAGTATGCTTATTTGTTCCGGTGGTTGACCATATTCATTAGAAATATCCATGCCAAAAGGAATTTTCTTCTAGAAAGCATATTTATATTGGACTCAGTGATACAGTGTTTAGCTGGTGATTTTGTTTTATGTATGCATTATTCTTTAACTGCAACTCAAATGTGCATTATACCCATTGTCAATAGGTAGAAATTACTTGTCTGTCGAGTTTATTGTAGAAGCATTTAAAATGCAAAAAAGATTAAATCATAAATTTATGTTTCCCTAGAACCCAGTGAACCATAAAAATAATGCAAAGTTTGCTGAAAGTCTGCCAGACATCAACATTTAGAATTAAGCTCGACATTTCTGTCCTTTACTCATTAAATTTCTGGCCATGCACTTCATACGGTATATACAGTGGGTCATTGTGAAGTATCAAGCCAAGTATAAAATCTGTAATAGTTTTCAGAAGTGAAGAAAATTCAGTCTCCCATGGAAAAGAATAAAATGGGATGCCCCAAAAATAGATAAAAAGGAACTTCCCTGGTGGTGCAGTGGTTAAGAATCCACCTGCCAATGCAGGGGACATGGGTTCGAGCCCTGGTCTGGGAAGATCCCACATGCCACAGAGCAACTAAGCCCGTGCACCACAACGACTGAACCCGCGTGCACAGCTACTGAAGGCCGTACGCATAGAGCCCATGCTCCACAACAAGAGAAGCCACCTCAATGAGAAGCCCGTGCACCACAATGAAGAGTAGCCACTGCTCACCACAACTAGAGAAAGCCCATGCACAGCAATGAAAACCCAACACAGCCAAAAATTTAAAATAAATAAATAAATTATTTTATTTAAAAAAAGAAAAAAAGCTGACAATACAGATTATAATTAATTTGGAGCTCTTCCAAATTCAGTGAAATAATTGATAGGAAAACATCAAAAATCCCAAAATAAAGATAAGATTGGACTTTATTCTAAAAGATATGTTGAGGAAGAGAGGGGGAAGATGGTGGAAGAGTAAGATGCGGAGGTCACCGTCCTCCCCACAGATACATCAGAAATACATCTACACGTGGAACAAGTCCTACAGAACACCTACTGAACGCTGGCAGAAGACCTCAGACCTCCCAAAAGGCAAGAAACTCCCCACGTACCTCGGTAGGGCAAAAGACAAAAGAATAAACAGAGACAAAAGAATAGGAACGGGACCAGCACCAGTGGCAGGGAGCTGTGAAGGATGAAAGGTTTCCACACACTAGGAAGCCCCTTCATGGGCGGCTACTGCAGGAGGTGGAGGGGGGATGCTATGGAGCCGTGGAGGAGAGCACAAGAACAGGTGTGTGCAGGGCAAAGCGGAGAGATTCCCCCACAAAGGATCGGTTCCAACCAGCACTCACCAGCCTGAGAGGCTGGTCTGCTCACCCACCGGGGTGGGCGGGGCTGGGAGCTGAGGCTCCGGATTTGGTCAGAGTGCAGGGAGAGGACTGGGGCTGGCTGCGTGAACACAGCCTGCAGGGGATTAGTGAACCACGGTAAGCCGGGAGGGAGTCCGGGGAAATGTCCAGACCTGCCAAAGCGGCAAGAGACTTTTTCTTCCCTCTTTGTTTCCTGGTATGTGAGGAGAGGGGATTAAGAGCACTGCTTAACGAGCTCGAGAGACGGGTGGGAGCCACGGCTAACAGCACGGACCACAGAGACGGGCATGAGACACTAAGGCTGCTGCTGCCGCCACCAAGAAACCTGTGTGTGAGCACAGATCACTATCCACACCTCCCCTCTGGGGAGCCTGTGCAGCCCGCCACAGCCAGCGTCCAGGGATCCAGAGACAACTTCCCTGCAAGAACGCACGGCGCGCTCAGGCTGGTGCAACGTCACGCCGGCCTCTGTCCCCGCAGCCTCGCCCCGCACTGCATACCCCTCCCTCCTCCTGGGCTGAGTGAGCCAGAGTTCCCGAATCAGCGGCTCATTTAACCCCATCCTGTCTGAGCAAAGAACAGACGCCATCCAGTGACCTACACACAGAGGTGGAGCCAAATCCAAAGCTGAGACCCGGGAGCTGTGCGAACAAAGAAGAGAAAGGGAAATCTCTCCCGGCAGCCTCAGGAGCACCGGATTAAATCTCCACAATCAACTTGATGTACCCTGCATCTGTGGAACACTTGAATAGACAACGAATCATCCCAAATTGAGGAGGTGGACTTTGAGAGCAAGATTTATTATTTTTTCCCCTTTTCCTCTTTTTATGAGTGTGTATGTGTATGCTTCTGTGTGAGAGTTTGTCTGTATAGCTTTGCTTTCACTATTTGTCCTAGGGTTCTATCCATCCGTTTTTTTGTTTGTTTTAGTTTAAAAATTTTTTTTCTTAATAATTATGTTTTATTTTAATAACTTTATTTTATCTTACTTTATTTTATTTTACTTTATCCTCCTTCTTTCTTTCTTTCTACTTTTTCTCCCTTTAATTCTGAGCCGTGTGGATGAAAGGCTCTTGGTGCTGCAGCCAGGACTCAGTGCTGTGCCTCTGAGGTGGGAGAGCCAACTTCAGAACACTCGTCCACAAGAGACATCCCAGCTCCATGAGATATCAAATGGTGAAAATCTCCCAGAGATCTCCATCTCAACACCAGCACCCAGCTTCACTCAACGACCAGCAAGCTACAGTGCTGGACACCCTATGCCAAACAACTAGCAAGACAGGAACACAACCCCACCCATTAGCAGAGAGGCTGCCTAAAATCATAATAAGTCCACAGACACCCCAAAAAAGACCACCAGACGTGGACCTGCCCACCAGAAAGACAAGATCCAGCCTCATCCACCAGAACACAGGCACTAGTCCCCTCCACCAGGAAGCCTAAACAACCCACTGAACCAACTTTAGCCACTGGGGACAGATACCAAAAACAACGGGAACTCAGCCTGCAAAAAGAAGACCCCAAACACAGTAAGATCAGCAAAATGAGAAGACAGAAAAACACACAGCAGATGAAGGAGCAAGATAAAAACCCACCAGACCTAACAAATGAAGAGGAAATAGGCAGTCTACCTGAAAAAGACTTCAGAATAATGATAGTAAAGATGATCCAACATCTTGGAAGTAGAATAGACAAAATGCAAGAAACATTTAACAAGGACCTGGAAGAACTAAAGATGAAACAAGCAATGATGAACAACACAATAAATAAAATTAAAAATAATGTAGAAGGAATCAATAGCAGAATAACTGAGGCAGAAGAATGGATACATGACCTGGAAGATAAAATATTGGAAATAACTACTGCAGAGCAGAATAAAGAAAAAAGAATGAAAAGAACCGCGGACAGTCTCAGAGACCTCTGGGACAACATTAAATGCACCAACATTCGAATTAGAGGGTTTCATGAAGAAGAAGAGAAAAAGAAAGGGACTGAGAAAATATTTGAAGAGATTATAGTTGAAAATTTCCCTAATATGAGAAAGGAAATAAGTAGTCAAGTCCAGGAAGCACAGAGAGTCCCATACAGGATAAATCCAAGGAGAAATACACCAAGACACAAATTAATCAAACTGTCAAAAATTAAATACAAAGAAAACATATTAAAAGCAGCATGGGAAAACACACACACACACACACACACACACACACACACACACACAAGGGAATCCCCATAAGTTTAAGAGCTGCTCTTTCAGCAGAAACTCTGCAAGCCCGAAGGGACTGACAGGACATATTTAAAGTGATGAAGGAGAAAAACCTACAACCAAGATTACTCTACCAGCAATGATCTCATTCAGATTTGATGGAGAAATTAAAAGCTTTATAGACAAGCAAAAGCTGAGAGAGTTCAGCACCACTAAACCAACTTTACAACAAATGCTAAAGGCCCTTCTCTAGGAAAGAAACACAAGAGAAGGAAAAGACCTACAATAACAAGCCCAAAACAATTAAGAAAATGGGAATAGGAACATACATATCGATAATTACCTTAAGGGTAAATGGATTAAATGCTCCCACCAAAAGACACAGACTGGCTGAGTGGATACAAAAACAACACCCATACATATGTGGTCTACAAGAGATGCACTTCAGACCTAGAGACACATACAGACTGAAAGTAAGGGGGTGGAAAAAGATATTCCTTGCAAATGGAAACCAAAAGAAAGTTGGAGTAACAATTCTCATATCAGACAAAATAAACCTTAAAATAAAGACTATTAGAAGAGACAAAGAAGGACACTACATAATGATCAAGGGATCAATCCAAGAAGAAGATATAACAATTGTAAATATTTATGCACCCAACATAGGAGCACCTCAATACATAAGGCAAATACTAACAGCCACAAAAGGGGAAATTGACAGTAACACATTCATAGTAGGGGACTTAAACACCCCACTTTCACCCATGGACAGATCATCCAAAATGAAAATAAATAAGGAAACACAAGCTTTAAATGATACATTAAACAAGATGGATGTAATTGGTATTTATAGGACATTCCATCCAAAAACAACAGGATACGCATTTTTCACAAGTGCTTATGGAACATTCTCCAGGATAGATCATGTCTTGGGTCACAAATCAAGCCTTGGTAAATTTAAGAAAATTGAAATTGTATCAAGTATCTTTTCTGACCACAACACTATGAGACTAGATATCAATTATAGGAACAGGTCTGTAAAAAATACAAACACATGGAGGCTAAACAATACACTACTTAATAACGAAGTGATCACTGAAGAAATCAAAGAGGAAATAAAAAAGTACCTAGAAACAAATGACAATGGAGACATGATTACCCAAAACCTATGGTATGCAGCAAAAGCAGTACTAAGAGGGAAGTTTATAGCAATACAAGCCCACCTTAAGAAACAGGAAACATCTCGAATACACAATCTAACCTTGCACCTAAAGCAATTAGAGAAAGAAGAACAAAAAAACCCCGAAGTTAGCAGAAGGAAATAAATCATAAAGGTCAGATCAGAAATAAATGAAAAAGAAATGAAGGACACGATAGCAAAGATTAATAAAACTAAAAGCTGGTTCTTTGAGAAGATAAACAAAATTTATAAACCATTAGCCAGACTCATCAAGGAAAAAAGGGAGAAAGGGCTTCTCTGGTGGTGCAGTGGTTGAGAGTCCACCTGCCGATGCAGGGGACATGGGTTCGTGCCCCAGTCCAGGAAGATCCCACATGCCACGCAGCAGCTGGGCCCATGTCCATGGCCACTGATCCTGCGTGTCCGGAGCCTGTGCTCTGCAGCGGGAGGGGCCACAACAGTGAGAGGCCCGAGTACCGCCAAAAAAAAAGGGAGAAGACTCAAATCAATAAAATTAGAAATGAAAAATGAGAAGTAACAACTGACACTGCAGAAATGCAAAAGATCATGAGAGATTACTACAAGTAACTCTATGTCAATAAAATGGACAACCTGGAAGAAATGGAGAAATTCTTAGAAATGCACCACCTGCCAAGACTGAATCAGGAAGAAATAGAAAATATGTATAGACCAATCACAAGCACTGAAATTGAAACTGTGACTAAAAATCCTCCAAAAAACAAAAGCCGAGGACCAGATGGCTTCACAGGAGAATTCTATCAAACATTTAGAGAAGAGCTAACACCTATCATTCTCAAACTCTTCCAAAATATAGCAGAGGAAGGAACACTCCCAAACTCATTCTATGAGGCCACCATCACGCTGATATCAAAACCAGACAAGGATGTCACAAAGAAAGAAAGCTACAGGCCAATATTACTGATGAACATAGATGCAAAAATCCTGAACAAAATACTTGCAAACAGAATCCAACAGCACATTAAAAGGATCATACACCATAATCAAGTGGGGTTTATTCCAGGAATGCAAGGATTCTTCAATATACGCAAATCAATCAATCTGATACACCATATTAGCAAATTGAAGAAAAAAAACCACATGGTCATCTCAATAGATGCAGAAAAAGTTTTCGACAAAATTCAACACCCATTTATGATAAAAACTCTACAGGAGGTAGGCATAGAGGGAACTTTCCTTAACATAATAAAGACCATATATGACAAACCCACAGCCTACCTCGTGCTCAATGGTGAAAAACTGAAAGCATTTCCACTAAGATCAGGATCAAGACAAGGTTGTCCACTCTCACCACTCTTATTCAACATAGTTTTGGAAGTTTAGGCCACAGCAATCTGAGAAGAAAAGGAAATAAAAGGAATAAAAATCATAAAAGAAGAAGGAAAGCTGTCACTGTCTGCAGATGACATGGTACTATACATAGAGAATCCTAAATATGGTACGAGAAAACTACTAGAGCTAATCAATGAATTTGGTAAAGTAGCAGGATACAAAATTAATGCACAGAAATCTCTGGCATTCCTGTACACTAATGATGAAAAATCTGAAAGTAAAATCAAGAAAACACTCCCATTTACCATTGCAACAAATAGAATAAAATATCTAGGAATAAACCTACCTAACGAGACAAAAGACCTGTATGCAGAAAATTATAAGACACTGATGAAAGAAATTAAAGATGATACAAATAGATGGAGAGATATACCATGTTCTTGGATTGGAAGTATCAACATTATGAAAATTACTCTACTACCCAAAGCAAGCTGCAGATTCAATACAATCCCTATCAAAGTACCACTGGCATTTTTCACAGAACTACAACAAAAAATTTCACAATTAGTATGGAAACACAAAAGACCCCAAATAGCCAAAGCAATCTTGAGAATGAAAAATGAAGCTGGAGGAATCAGGCCCCCTGACTTCAGACTATACTACAAAGCTACAGTAATCAAGACAGTATGGTACTGGCACAAAAACAGAAATATAGATCAGTGGAACAGTATAGAAAGCCCAGAGATAAACCCACGCACATATGGTCACCTTTTCTTTGATAAAGGAGGCAGGAATGTACAGTGGAGAAAGGACAGCGTCTTCAATAAGTGGTGCTGGGAAAACTGGACTGGTACATGTAAAAGTATGAGATTAGATCACTCCCTAACACCATACACAAAAAAAAGCTCAAATAGGATTAAAGACTTAAATGTAAGTCCAGAAACTATCAAACTCTTAGAGGAAAACATAGGCAGAACCCTCTATGACATAAATCACAGCAAGATCCTTTTTGATCCACCTCATAGAGAAATGGAAATAAAAACAAAAATAAACAAATGGGACCTAATGAAACTTCAAAGCTTTTGCACAGCAAAGGAAACCATAAACAAGACCAAAAGACAACCCTCAGAATGGGAGAAAATATTTGCAAGTGAAGCAACTGACAAAGGATTAATCTGAAAAATTTACAAGCAGCACATTGAGCTCAATAACAAAAAAACAAACAACCCAGTCCAAAACTGGGCAGCAGACCTAATTAGACATTTCTCCAAAGAAGATATACAGACTGCCAACAAACACATGAAAGAATGCTCAACATCATTAATCATTAGAGAAATGCAAATCAAAAGTACAATGAGATATCACCTCATACTGGTCAGAATGGCCATCATCAAAAAGTCTAGAAACAATAAATGCTGGAGAGAGTGTGGAGAAAAGGGAACACTCTTGCACTGCTGGTGGGAATGTGAATTGGTACAGCCACTATGGAGAACAGTTTTTTCCTTAAAAAACTACAAATAGAACTACCATATGACCCAGCAACACCACTACTGGGCATATACCCTGAGAAAACCATAACTCAATAAGAGACATGTACCAAAATGTTCATTGCAGCTCTATTTACAATAGCACAGAGATGGAAACAACATAAGTGTCCATCATTGGATGAATGGATAAAGAAGATGTGGCACATATATACAATGGAATATTACTCGCCCTGAAAAAAAACGAAATTGAGTTATTTGTTGTGAGTTGGATGGACCTAGAGTCTGTCATACAGAGTGAAGTAAATCAGAAAAAGAAAGACAAATACCGTATGCTAACACATATATAGGGTATACAAGAAAAACAAATGTCATGAAGAACCTAGGGGTAAGGCGGGAATAAAGACACAAACCTACTAGAGAATGGACTTGAGGATATGGGGAAGGGAAAGCGTGAGCTGTGACAAACGAGAGAGAGGCATGGACATATACACACTACCAAACTTAAGGTAGATAGCTAGTGGGAAGCAGCCACATAGCACAGGGAGATCAGCTCGGTGCTTTGTGACCGCCTGGAGGGGTGGGATAGGGAGAGTGGGAGGGAGGGAGATGCAAGAGGGAAGAGACATTGGAACATATGTATATGTATAACTGATTCACTTTGTTATAAAGAAGAAACTAACACACCATTGTAAAGCAATTATACTCCAATAAAGATGTAAACAACAACAAAAGAAGATATGTTGAGTAACTTAGCTTCAAAAGAAAAAAATGTATGATTTGAGGTTGCAAATTGCAATTCTATCTTTTTATCATTAACTCTTTTTTTGTGGAATAAATAATAATTTGGAAGGAAAGATATATTATTGGAATTAAATCTAATATTCACATTAAGAAAGGTCTTTGTATTTAAATTATTTATTAGTTTCTTTCTCTATTAATATAGATTTTTTCCTCTCAAAATCCACGTTTACTTGGTTGTGCTAGGATCATTAATGATCAAAAAGGTAAATGTGCTGGAGATACTCGTTGGGGAAAATCTCTGGTGTTCTCCTTACTTGCTGCAAGTAGTAAATCCTTCTTTCTTCCACTCAAAACAAACAAACAAAAAAAGTAAACATGCTTAATAATTGAATATGTTAGAAAGCACTTTTTTTCCTAGATTGGAATCTATTGCTGATGTAATTAAATGTCGTAGATTGAACTAATGTTAACCACTTGACAATCCTGTGAGGAAAATAAGCTTAATTTTGAATCAAACTTTCCTGCGGCAGAGAAACTGTTCTTTTGTGTGAGGTAAGAATTTAAAAAATAAATGTGAGTTTATTTCCATTCCCTTTGCCTAAAATAGTAGTAGCAACTACCATAACTACCATCACTACCACTACAGAAATAAAAAAGGTAAGTAGAGTTTGATCCTTCTACTGTGGCTAAGGTTGGTGTTATGTGCTTACTTGTACATTTTCTAGATTTGGAAGATTGTCTCCATGTAGAAACACACACAAAGGGTTTGGGAAGGCCCTCCAGTAGGTCCCTATGAAAGTGCAGCTCTTATGGGGAACCATATGTAATTTTCATTTCCCCAGCTTAAGCATAAGCTTTAGTGAAGATATGCAAATGGAAATGTCTAGTGAAGGAAGTTTCTGCTTTGGCAAAGTGTGTCATCCAGTGACAAAGAACAAGATAAATTTACTATACTAGAAGAGGAAGAAAGAAGAAGGAGGAGGAGGAGGAGGAGGAGGAGGAGGAGAAAAGTAGTATAACATCTGATTTACAGCAACTTTTAGACTTCTATTGTTAAATGAATGCAGTCTAGCCTATATTTTAAAGCTCCATCTGTGGCAAATAATGAAAGATGAAAGATACAGAATGAAGGAGAACAGTGATCTTGAGCTGTAGCATCAAAACATGCCTAATAAATCAATAGTCTTTTTTTTCTTATGCATCCTCTCAAATTGCACACTGAGTCATAGCAGCTGGGCTATGATCCAAATCAGATAGTCAGACAGCCCAAAACACCAGATCAACAGATTTCTGAACCAGTATTATTCAGCATATAGACATAGTCATTAGACCAATGAGACATGAAGCTTGTATTTACAGAATGATAAGTTCCAGACGAAAGCTGGAAGAATTTGATGTGACTCACAGATGTTTTGCTTATTTGACACACATCTGGATATTTGGAAACATCCAAATGATTAACTAGATCCTTTAGTTTCCTTGCAGGTGTTCTGTACCATATAAACAGTCTTCAGGCCTTCCTTAAGTTTAGACATTCCCTATAATTCACAAATATTATGCATGTATATATATATATATATATATATATGTGTATATATATATATATATATATGCATACATATAACACAGCAAAACAGGGAGCAATACCTTCCCAGGGGACGTTTGGCAATGTCTAGAGATGTTTTAATTATCATACATGGAGGATGCTACTGGCTTTGAGTAGTGGAGGCCAGGGATTCTGCTAAATATCCTACAATGCACAGGACAGCCCCCCACAACAAAGAATATTAGCTGAGGAGCTAGTTATTTTAAATTAATTTGTCATTCTATATCCAGATGTTTTCAGATTATAAATCAAAGAGTCAACAATGGAGAGCAAACTTTACTGTAGACTGTTGTTTGGTAACCCCAGTATTAAACTAAACAATTAGAAAGAACCAGATGAATCAAACATCAAGTTGTGCCTAGATTAGGATGAGTGGTGTGCTGAAGTCAACTGATACTGGCTTGTACTGTTAAATTTTCAGGAATTTTGCAAGCCAAATGTATCACATTGATATTCTGAAATTGTCCATGTTGAGAGTATTTACATGGGGGAAATCAGCAAACAGTACAACCAGGATTTTTCCACACCTGCCAGGGAGGCAGTTGTCAATCATTTGCCAGCACACCAACTGGTTAGGATACAGAGCATGAGTGACGCCATAATATTATTGACCATCTACTTAATTGTATGAAAAACTATTTTTACAAGACTAATTTAAAATATTATTTATCAGTATTTTTAGAATATTCTCTTCTAATCATGCTTTATACTTACATATAAAATATCAATGTATTCCCACTGACAAGGCCAACCTCCAACTATACCATAAATACTAACAGAAGCTTTAATTGACCACTTTCTGCAAAATAAAGCTAATGAAAATATTCTGCACTTTATTAGCCAAAGGCTAATTGTATAAATTCATACCATTAACTGACATGAGCAGAGTCTTAGAAAAGTGAAGTGTATTTTAGTTAAGAAAAAGAGATTATTCTTAAAAAGCTCAAAATTGACAGATTCAAGAAATAAATGAGGCTTTGATGTAGCTAAATTAACTTTCTCCCTAAAGGAAAGGTCAGCAGCATTAGAATGCCAATTTTACTCAAAAAACTAAAGCTCCAGTTATCTTGGTTGGGAATGAATAGAGGAGAGTTATAATTTTTTCTCCTGATTTGCCATATTAGCTTCTTTGGTTTCAGGCAGATATTAATTTCCAAATCTCATAACACATCTGTGAAATACCAAGGCATCATTATTTAAAGAGATTTTGTTAGTTTTGGATAGCTTTTAGAGAACTTGTTGCAGAGCAGTCACTTGATCACATAGCCCATTTTTGAGCTGAAAATATTTTGTTTTTTTCTGATTAACTTGGCACTCTGAGATGGAAAGAGCAGTTGTCTACTCACCTTCATTATTCTAATAGAATGTGAAATAAAAAGGACTATCTTCAACAGCCTAACTTTTCACTCCTCAAGATTAAATGTGAATTGAAAAAATCTTATTTTTAAATGAATTTCAAAATGTCAGTTGAAAGAATTAGGGAGCTACATAGCTTCTAAACTGAGTAATTTTAACCCTCACCACCACCCACAGAACATGGAACAACCTACTGACCCACCTGTGTATATCAGTCCTTAAAATGTGATAAACAACTACATCAACAACTTCTGACAATCTTAGTGACAATATAGCATATCCACTTTATTCTGTGGATTTCCTTCTATTAGCACTAACAATCAATCTCAATATAGCTAAGAGATCTCTTGGATCCTACATTGAATTCTCTGTACAAAAGGTCAAAGGTGGGGCTTCCCTGGTGGCGCAGTGGTTGAGAGTCTGCCTGCTGATGCAGGAGACGCGGGTTCGTGCCCTGGTCCTGGCAGATCCCACATGCCGCAGAGCGGCTGGGCCCGTGAGCCATGGCCGCTGAGCCTGTGCTTCCGGAGCCTGTGCTCCGCAACGGAAGAGGTCACAACAGTGAGAGGCCCACGTACCGCAAAAAAAAAAAAAAAAAGTTAAAGGTTTATCCAATTAGGTCACTGAGACCACAGATGATCAATGGTAATCCTGAGGACATAGGCAGAAATGTTAAGTATTTCTGCATTTCTCTACAACTGAAACTCAACTGTAGTTAATTCTATTGCCTACCATAAAGGAAGGGTAACTGATAACAAAATTAGAAATCAAGTAAGAATATGATCAGCAGTATAGCATAGTGGTTAGGAGTCTGAATTTGCATATTACATCAGCATGATTTTGAAAACTATATTTACCTCATATCTAAGATACCACCCATTTCAAGATGCTTCATTATTTCATGTACCACTAAGATAGAAAGAAATAAAATGGGCAGTTATACTTGCTGGAGCCAAAGACTTTAAAGATGTACCCCAAGTTCAGAGATGTTAAAATGTGTTTTTAAAATGTATCTTGGAGGAGAGATCAATTAAGATGGTGGAGTAGGAGGTCGTGGAACTCACCTCCCCTCACAAACACATCAAAAATACATCTACATGTGAAACAGTCCTCACTGAAAACTAACTAGAAACTGGCAGAAAGACTCCTGTATGGCCAAGGCTGTAAGAAAGATACACATGTAATCTGGTAGGAAGGGAAGTAAAGCAATCAGATCAGGACCTGTGCCCCTTCTTGGCCTAATCTCCTCTAAGCTAATCTTACAGTAGTTAAAACAACACTTCCAATACTGAGGCAAAAGCCATCATGCCAGAAGTAGACCTCTAGCCAAATGCAGAATATGGGGACATTCTATAGCTACTTAGGCCAATTATTGGCATTTCTAAAGTCTTTCAATGATCTAGTCTTACAAAATTGATTTTTCACAACTGGAAACCTGCCTATTACCTCATTTCCCTTGTGGAACTACTATACTTCTGTAAGCTGAACATATTTTCAGATCTCTAGGCTATCAAGTAGCTCATTTTCTTTGTTTTGTATAAAGTAGTCTGTTTTAGCTTGCTGTAAATTTCTTCCATTTAATATGTTTTGTAAGAAAGTATGGAGCTTTAGATGAAGAACCTTGTAGTTAGGCGTTTTAAGAAAACTGTTTCCCTGTAAATATCTTAAAGAAATATTCATTCCACATTAGATCAGGTTCAGAAATATCCTCCAACTTTATCTTTCAATCTAGGTTTAGATGACTTAATTAGCTAGTGAATATAATTATTTCAGTAAGCATTAAACAATTGATAAATATTTGCCTAAATGCAAATCTAACATTTGGTCAAATGCAGATGCAAAAATGCTTTGTTTTTGTTTATTGCTTGGTTACTTAGTTGGGGTTTTTTACAGAAATTCCCGAAATTGAATTTCCATATGAAAGTTGTTCATTATAGCACTATTTGTAACAGCAAAACACTGTAAATAACTCAAATATTTCTCAACTGAGTGGGGGTTAAAGAAACTATGCTAAACCACAGAACAGAGCACTATGCAGCTTAAAAAGTAGTGAAGAATATCTCAACATACACTTATGGAGCAATCTCCAGGATATAATGTTGTATTTTTATTTATTTATTTACTTATTTATTTATTTTAAATGAGTATAGTTGATTTACAATATTGTGTTAATTTCAGGTGTACAGCAAAGTAACTCAGTTATGCATACACACGCACACACACACACACACACACACACATCTTCCTTTTCAGATTCTTTTCCATTATAGATTATTACAAGATACTGAAAGTGCTATACAGTAAGTCCTTGTTGTTTATCTATATTATATTATATATAGTAGTGTGTATCTGTTAATCCTAAACTTCTAATTTACCCCCCCCTTTCCCCTTTGGTAACCATAAGTTTGTTTTCTATGTCTACAAGTCTGTTTCTGTCTTGTAAATAAGTTCATTTGTATCATTTTTTTTAGATTCTACATATAAGTGATTTCATATAATATTTGTCTTTCTCTGTCTGACTTACTTCAGTCAGTATGATAATCTCTAGGCCCATCCATGTTGCTGCAAAAGGCAATATTTCATTCCTTTTTATGTCTGAGTAATATACACTTGTGTATATATATATATGCCACATCTTTATCCATTCATCAGTTGATGGGCACTTAGGTTGCTTCCATGTCTTGGCTATTGTAAGTAGTGCTGCTATGAACATTGGGGTGCATGTACCTTTTTGAATTAGAGTTTTTGACTTTTCCAAGTATGTGCCCAGGAGTGGGATTGCAGGATCATATGGTAACTTTAGTTTTTTGTGGAACCTCCATACTGTTTTCCATAGTGGATGCACCAATTTACATTCGCACCAACAGTGTAGGAGTGTTTCCTTTTCTCCACACCCTCTCCGGCATTTCTGATTTGTAGACTTTTTGATTATAGCCATTCTGACCAGTGTGAGGTGATACCCCCATTGTAGTTTTGATTTGCATTTTTCTAGTAATTAGCAATGTTTAACATCTTTTCATGTGTCTGTTAGCCATCTGTATGTCTTCTTTGGAGGAATGTCTATTTAAGTCTTCTGCCCATCTTTTGATTGGGTTGTTTTTTTGATATTGAACTATATGAACTCTTTGTATATTTTGAAGATTAATCCCTTGTTGGTCGCATTATTTCCTAATATTTTCTCCTAGTCTGTAGGTTGTCTTTTTGTTTTGTTTATGGTTTCTTTTGCTGTGCAAAAGCTTATAAGACTGATTAGGTCTCATTTGTTTATTTTTGGTTTTATTTATTTTGCTTTGGGAGAATGATCTAAAAGAATATTGCTACAATTTATATCAGAGAATGTTTTGCCTATATTCTCTTCTAGGAGTTTTATAGTGTCATGTCTTATATTTAACTCTTTAAATCATTTTGAGTTTATTTTTGTGTAGGCTGTGAGAGAGTGTTCTAACTTCATTGATTTACATTAAGGTTGTATTTTTATAAATTCACTACATATAGCATGCCAATGACTCCCAAAATATCCTTAGATTCCACACAGAATATTCCACATTCTTGCTATTGCCACCTCTTCCTTCTTTTGCATACATTTTGTTGTTGTTGCTTTTGTTTTGTTTTGGTACTGGCAGAGAATCACATCACACTTCACACCACTTTTTGGTCCTCCAACAACTTTCCTCTTAGATTATGATCATGTTACAATAATGAATTGATAAAATAAAGTATAAATAATGTTGACCAACAGGTATGGTCTACCATGTGCTAGACAATGTTCTATATCCTGGAAAAGAGAAACATAACAGATTCTGCATCAAGAAACTTACAAATCAGTAGGGGAGGCAGTCACGTTATCCAATAAATTGTCTTTGGTAGTGTAATATGTACAATAGAGATGGTAGATACAAGTTACAGAAATAGTTCAAAATAGGGACTAGTTAAATTCTGATGGTGAAAGGGAGTTAGAATAATTATCCAAGTCCTCCTAGATATGCCATTTGAGTTATAATTTAAAGGATGAATACAGTGGTGTGCTGGTAAATGTTTAACAACTGACTTGGTGCAGGGAAGGGAGGGAACACAACAAACAAATAAATATGACTTGTACTATTTGCTAATTTCTGTTGTATAAATATTGCCACCATGACTGATTTCTAACTACCACTGTGAAGTCACTGAGGGGGGATGCACACAATTGGCTCTGGTGAGCCAGTGCAAACCAACTCTAGTAGACACCTGGATGAATTAGGATTTTCCTGGTCAACTAGTGGGTAAGGGCATTCTAGAAAAAGGGAATGTGGAGAAATAACATGAACTGGAGTGTACAGTATAGAGAAGCCATGGTAAGTGAGGCTGAAGAGTTAGTCTAGCAATCAATCCATGAGTTGCTCGAGAGTTTGGACTTTTTCTTCCAGAAGTAGTGGAGAATGAGTGAAGAATATCAGATAGGTCAGATACAAGCTTAGTCTTTTTTGGGTTTTTTTACAAAGATAAACAATAGAGAAAACAGTTTAAAAAGATTAATAGCTGGTAAATTAAGTAAGATGTTATATAATAGTGTAGGAAAGAGATGTAGAAAGTCACATCTAAGAGAATAGTAGTGGGAATGGAGAAGAGAAAACAAATTTGAGAAATATTTAGAAGGCAGATCTAAAAGAAAGTTTTATCCCTACGGATGTGGCAATGAGGGAGAGAAAGGAGTTAAGGATAACTCTCCAGTTTGTGAATTAATAATTGCTTGTAATTTTTAAATACTGTAGTAGTTATTTGATTTAGCTTCATCTGATATGAGCCAGTTAATTTGACTCAATTTAATATATCTTTACTTGATTGTTCCTATAAACAGGAATCATTATGTAGAAGGTGACTACTTTGTTATTGTTCATTCACCTTTGAACCAGAAGAGATTTCTCAGTAATTGGTAGTTGCCTATGGAATATACCAACATTCATGGGCAGGGTAAAAGAGCATGAAAAGGAGTATGCAGAGAGGTAAAGGGAGAACCAGAAGAGAACAAAGTTGTGAAAATCAGCTGATGAAGAGAGAGTTTCAAGGAACAAAGAGTAGTCATGTAGGACAAAAGCTGCATTTGTTCAAGTAAATTAAGGAGTGGAAAGTTCTTGAATTGAGGAATCATAAGTAACTGTAGTAAGAGTAGTTGTAATGGCAAGAGAAAGACAGAAGTTGCATTGTGCTGAGTTTGGAAGAGAATGGATGAAAAAGAGACAGTTGAGTTCTAATATTAATAACTTTATAGGGGGATAAGAGTAAATTAAGTGGGTTTGGGAACTTTGATAAATTTTCTCCCAACCCCTACTATTTGACATTTTAATTACCTGATACTTTCATAATGGCTTCATGGTTTTCCTTTGTTCCTATCAATTAAGGTAAAATGCCTGCATTAGAGGATGTAAAAATATTTGCTTAGAGTAAGTTATAGCACCTATAACCTCACCAACACAATAAACACACAAACACACATACACAGAGAACACCATAATTGGGGGAAGTGAAGAATAAGAATTTTCATCTATTTGGTACATAATATTGTGGTGATGGTTGTAGTTTGCTTCACCCTGGGGCATTAAGGAATCTGGTCACAGCCTACTTCTGTTATCTAAGAATGAAGCATGGCAGAGATCCATTAAAACTAAAGGTGAGATCCTCTGTAGCAGGGGCCTAATTTATTATTCATCTCAAAGGTTTCAGAGCCTTGATGTCAGTGTCTGAATGCAGGAATGGGCCAGCATGTGAGAGAGAACAAATGTCTGAAGCAATAACATCAAGGGAGTTGTTGACAAGAAAATCCTAATAAAATGAAGTGATAATATCAGCATAAATCCATTTTCTATTATTTCAGCCATGTGGCTGACAGGATCTTCGTGCTCTGGCTGGGTGTCAGGCCTGAGACTCTGAGGTGGGAGACCCGAGTTCAGGACATTGGTCCACCAGAGACCTCCCAGGCCCACATAATATCAATCAGCGAGTACTCTCCCAGAGATCTCCATCTCAATGCTAAGACCCAGCTCCACTTAATGACCAGCAAATTCCAGTGCTAGACAAGCCATGCCAAACAACTAGCAAGGTAGGAACACAATGCCACCCATTAGCAGAGAGGCTGCCTAAAATCATAAGAAGGCCACAGATACCCCAAAACACACCATTGGATGCGGTCCTGCCCACCAGAAAGACAAGATCCAGGCTTATCCACAAGAACACAGGCACCAATCCTCTCCAAAAGGAAAACTACACAACGCACTGAACCAACCTTACCCACTGAGGGCAGACACCAAAAACAATGGGAACTATGAACCTGCAGCCTGTCAAAAGGAGACCCCAAACACAGTTAAACAAAAAGAGAAGACAGAGAAATATGCAGCAGATGAAGGAGCAAGGTAAAAACCCACCAGACCAAACAAATGAACAGGAAATAGGCAGTCTTCCTAAAAAAGAATTCAGAGTAACAATAGTAAAGATGATCCAAAATCTTGGACATAAAATGGAGAAAATACAAGAAACGTTTAACAAGAACCTAGTAGAACTAAAGAGTAAACAAACAATGATGAACACAATAAATGAAATTTTAAATTCTCCAGAAGGAATCAATAGCAGAATAACTGAGACAGAAGAACGGATACATGACGTGTAAGATAAAATAGTGGAAATGACTACCCCAGAGCAGAATAAAGTAAAAGAAAAGAAAAGAATTGAGGACAGTATCAGAGACCTCTGGGACAACATTAATGCACCAATATTCGAATTATAGGGGTCCCAGAAGAAAAAGAGAAAAAGAAAGGGACTGAGAAAATATTTGAAGAGATTATAGTTGTAAACTTCCCTAATATGGGAAAGGAAATAGTCAATCAAGTCCAGGAAGTGCAGAGAGTCCCATACAGGAAAAATCCAAGGAGAAGCACGCCAAGACACATTAATCGAACTATCAAAAATTAAATACAAAGAAAAATATTAAAAGCAGCAAGGGAAAAGCAACAAATAACATACAAGGGAAACCTCATAAGGATAACAGCTAATCTTTCAGCAGAAACTGCAAGCCAGAAGGGTGTGGCAGGACATATTTAAAGTGATGAAAGGGAAAAGAGCTACAACCAAGATTACTACACCTAGCAAGGATCTCATTCAGATTCCTTGAAGAAATTAAAAATTTTATGGACAAGCAAAAGATAAAAGAATTCAGCATCACCAAACCAGCTTTACAACAAATGCTAAAGGAACTTCTCTAGGGAGGAAACAAACACAAGAGAAGGAAAATACCTACAATAACAAACCCAAACAATTAAGAAAATGTTAATACAAACATACATATTGATAATTAACTTAAATGCAAATGGATTAAATACTCTCACCAAAAGACATACACTGGCTGAATGGATACAAAAACAAGACCCATATATATGTTCTCTACAAGAGACCCACTTCAGACCTAGGGACACATACAGACTGAAAGTGAGGGGATGGAAAAAGATATTGCATACAAATGGAAATCAAAAGACAACTGGAATAACAATTCTCATATCAGACAAAATAGATTTTAAAATAAAGAGTACTACAAGAGACAAAGGACACTACATAATGATCAAGGGTTCAGTCCAAAAAGAGGATATAACAATTGTAAATATTTATGCACCCAACATAGGAGCACCTCAATACATAAGGCAAATTCTAACAGCCATAAAAGGGGAAACTGACAATAACACAATCATAGTAGGGGACTTTGAAACCCCACTTTCACCAATGGACAGATCATCCAAAGTGAAAATAGATAAGGAAACACAAGCTTTGAATGATATATTAAACAAGATGGACTTATTTGATATTTATAGGACATTCCACCCAAAAACAACAGAATACACTTTCTTCTCAAGTGCTCATGGAACATTCTCCAGGATAGATCATATCTTGGGTCACAAATCAAGCCTTGGTAAATTTAAGAAAATTGAAATCGTATGAAGTATCTTTCTGACCACAGCACTATGAGACTAGATACCAATGACAGGAAAAAATCTGTAAAAAACACAAACACATGGAGGCTAAATGATACACTACTTAATAACCAAGAGATCACGGAGGAAATCAAAGAGGAAATTAAAAAATACCTAGAAACAAATGACAATGAAAACACGACAACCCAAAACATATGGGATGCAGCAAAAGCAGTTCTAAGAGGAAAGTTAATAGCAATACAATCCTACCTCAAGAAACAAGGAACATCTCAAATAAACAACCTAAATTTACACCTAAAACAATTAGAGAAAGAAGAACAAAAAAACCTCAAAGTAAGCAGAAGGAAAGAAATTATAAATATCAGATCACAAATAAATGAAAAAGAAATGAAGGAAACAATAGCAAAGATCAATAAAACTAAAAGCTGGTTCTTTGAGAAGATAAACAAAATTGATAAATCTTTAGCCAGACTCATCTAGAAAAAAGGGAGAAGACTCAAATCAATAGAATTAGAAATGAAAAATAAGTAACAACTGACACTGCAGAAATACAAAGGATCATGAGAGATTACTACAAGCAGCTCCATGCCAATAAAATGGACAACCTGGAAGAAATGGACAAATTCTTAGAAATGCACAACCTGCCGAGACTGAATCAGGAAGAAATAGAAAATATGAACAGACCAATCACAAGCACTGAAATTGAAACTGTGATTAAAAATCTTCCAAAAACAAAAGCGCAGGACCAGATGGATTCACAGGCGAATCCTATCAAACATTTAGAGAAGAGCTAACACCTATCCTTCTCAAACTGTTCCAAAAAATAGCAGAGGGAGGAACATTCCCAAACTCATTCCATGAGGCCACCATCACCCTGATACCAAAACCAGACAAGGATGTCACAAAGAAAGAAAATGACAGGCTAATATCACTATGAACATAGATGCAAAAATCCTGAACAAAATACTAGCAAACAGAATCCAACAGCACATTAAAAGGATCATACACCATGATCAAGTGAGGTTTATCCTAGGAATGCAAGGATTCTTCAATATACGCAAATCAATCAATGTGATAAACCCTATTAACAAATTGAAGGAGAAAAACCATATGATCATCTCAATAGATGAAGAAAATGTTTTCAACAAAATTCAACACCGATTTGTGATAAAAACCCTGCAGAAAGTAGGCATAGAGGGAACTTACCTCAACATAATAAAGGCCAAATATGACAAATCCACAGCCAACATCATTCTCAATGGTGAAAAACTGAAACCATTTCCTCTAAGATCAGGAACAAGACAAGGTTGTCCACTCTTACGACTATTATTCAACATAATTTTGGATGTTTTAGCCACAGCAATCAGAGAAGAACAAGAAATAAAAGGAATCCAAATCGGAAAAGAAGAAGTAAAGCTGCCACTGTTTGCAGATGACATGATACTATATATTGAGAATCCTAAAGATGCTACCAGAAAACTACTAGAGCTAATCAATGAATTTTGTAAAGTAGCAGGATACAACATTAATGCACAGAAAACTCTTGCATTCCTATACACTAATGATGAAAATCTGAACGAGATATTAAGGAAACACTCTCATTTGCCATTGCAACAAAAAGAAGAAAATACCTAGGAATAAACCTACCTAAGGAGACAAAGACCTGTATGCAGAAAACTATAAGATACTGATGAAAGAAGTTAAAAAATAAAAAAAGTGAAGATGAATATGTAGTATAATAAATTTAATATTTTTCAGTCCTGGGAGTTTTTTGGGTTTTATTAACCTAGAATTCTTAATTACAACAGGGCAAACCTTGTATTGAAGTTATTATAATTATTGGTATTTTTACCTAATGGGCTTAAAATCGTTAAATGTAGCATGATGGCAATCTTTGACAATTTTTTTTTTTTCTTTTTGCGGTACGTGGGCCTCTCACTGTTGTGGCCTCTCCCGTTGTGGAGCACAGGCTCCAGATGCGCAGGCTCAGTGGCCATGGCTCACGGGCCCAGCTGCTCCACAGCATGTGGGATCTTCCCGGACCTGGGCACGAACCTGCATCCCCTGCATCAGGAGGCAGACTCTCAACCACTGCGCCACCAGGGAAGCCCAGTCTGACATATTTTTAAAAATAAATTTATTTATTTTACTGTATTTATTTTAGGCTGGTTTGGGTCTTCATTGCTACACACGGGCTTTCTCTAGTTGTGGCAAGTGGGGGCTACTCTTCATTGCAGTGCCTGGGCTTCCCATTGCGGTGGCTTCTCTTGCTGCAGAACTTGGGCTCTAGGCACTTAAGCTTCAGTAGTTGTGGCATTTGGGCTCAGTAGTTGTGGCTTGCGGGCTCTAGAGCACAGCCTCAGTAGTTGTGGCACACGGACTTAATTGCTCCATGTCATGTGGAATCCTCCCGGACCAGGGCTCATACCCATGTCCCCTGCATTGGCAGATGGATTTTTAACTACTGCACCACCAGGGAAGGCCCTCTCTGGCATATTTTTAAATCCATACAAAAATTTAGATATTTGCACTGAAACTGAAATAACTGCAACTTTTTAAATTTCCAGTGTTACTTTTATTCAGAAAAACTGGAACTAAACCAAAGATGGCTTGGAGTGAATAAAGGAATGGAGACAGGAGTGTCTATGGAACTACAAATTGGATTCCCAGTAATTAGCAAGATATAGCACAGAAACTGCCTTAAAATGAGCAATGAGGATCAGGAAAGAAAATATATAGGAGAAGGAAATAAATTCAAATGATGGGGTTCAAATTGATGAGCTTAGGTTTAGAATTTGGTCTCGAGAAAAGAATCTTCGGACTTCATACAAAAGCTCAAAAGCCAATAAAGTAAAAATTTATGAGGACTCTGTGTGATTCTATGAGCCTAAGCTATACAATGACTTGAAATTCCCTAGTATTGTCCTACAACAAAGTGGGCTGTTTCTTCCAGACACTCAATGTTGTGTTGAGATGAAGTACATGATGATGTATCTAGACCCAGTTCTAGAAAATACTGGCCAATGAAGTAGCAATGTGAGGTCACTACACTCTCCCTGAGTTCTGCCCTTTCTATGAACTATTTTCAATTATAAAACATGCTAGTAGCTAGTACATTAGTCTTCACTGAAACATCAAGTAGTGTTAGAGGATAATTAACACAAGAAAATAGGTGGGCTTTAGTGTAAAGGCCATGTGTTAGTAAAGATGAGTAAGGACATCACCAATACTTAGAAGCTTTATAATAATTATAAATAGTTTTGAGCCAACTTATTCTAACCCCTATTCCCTAACATTTAAGACAGAATGGGACCAAATGCCCAGACATCTGTATAATGGGATGTCCTTTGCTCCTTTCATTTACAGTAAGGAGGTTACTTGTGTTATGTTCTGGAGAATGGGGAAACATTTGCTCAGGATCCATTACAACCCCCATCTACATCCCCCAACACACACAAACACAGAGGAATACACAGGATATAAATGTGAGAATTTTGAGATTTGGCCCAAGGCACCCAGGAATCTGGTTATAAACAATTTGGAAAATCCAAGAATGAGTCAAGACTTAAAAAATCATAGAACTTTGAACCACCCAGGACGAAGGGCATAGGTCACAGCAACAAGCTCCTTTATTCTATTTCTTCTCCTAAATGTCCCTTTACTGCCTCCTCTGCAGGTGGTTAAGATGTAGTATTGTGTGAGTGGGAGGAATTGGGAAGAAATTTTGGAAGTTATTACATAGAGAGAGCTCTGTATAATGGCTAGTGAAAGTGTTTTTTCTCTGCAGCTGACGTGAACCAGAACATTGCTGGATTTTTGCAGTTTATGGTTTGCCCAATGCCAACAAAATTTCTTCAGGTTCTGCCAGGCAAACTGTCTCTGTCTTAAATCACCCTAGTAGATAAGGAAAGGGAAAGAGCTGAATGATCAAATGGCTTGAGGCAGCATAGTGTAGAGATAAAATGATTATAATAACAATACGTACCTAGTGTTTAGAGTAATCCCTGACACCTAAAAAGTACTATGTATGTGTTTGATAAATAAAAATCATACTCAATGGAGATCTTAAGTATAGACTATTATTTCTAGAACTATAGCAAGGAAGAGAGAGAGATGTTTGAAGGGAGGGTAGGGGTAGGGGAATTTACAGGAATTGTTTTATTTTTTGTTTAATTTTGTTTCAAAATTGTTTCAAGATTTCAAAGCTGGACTGAATAAGTCAGTGGAGAGATGTAAAGATTCGTAGGCCCTACTCAGAGAAAATAAATTTTGAAATTCTGAAGACAGGTCCACAATTCATATATATATGATTCTGATGATGTAATAAGGCCTACACTGACTACATTGCTCTTCCAGCACACTCTCAACCCCTTTTGTCCTCTATTCTTTTCTTTTTTAATTTTTGAGAAAGACAGACTGCCATATGTAGCACTCATTTGGATGTATCTGGAGTCTTGGAAGCTTGATTGTCCTATGTTCTCCTACAAATGGTACTTGAGAGCTTATCTGGAGGTTCTAGCAGGGGAATGCAGCTACTCATGCCCTCGCCCAAAGAACAGCCTTCCTCTATTGGGAAGTTTGCCCTCTTCGACCTAGCATGCAGCTTCGGGAGGGGCACACATGGAGAGGTGAAGAAAGAAAAGGACACCTGCCTAGCCAGTCAGATCAGCCAAATCAACCCTGGAGATCAGTAGAGTGACAGATGTAGCCAATTCATCCTCACATTCCTCTTCTTTTCATTTTTAACATAGAACTTATCACTTTCTAACATGTTGCTATGGACTGAATGTTTGTGTCCCCCCCAAATGCATATGTTGAAACTTAATCCCTAGTGTGATGGTATTTGGAGGTCGGACATTTGGGAGGTAATCAGGTCTTGAGGATGAAGCCCTCATTAATGGGATGGTGCCCTTGTAAGATGAGACAGAAAAGAGCTCTCTCACTCTCTCTCTCTCTCTGCCATGTGAAGATACAATGAGAAGATGGCCATTTCTGAACCAGAAGGAGGGTTCTCACCAAGAACCCGACCTTACTAGCACCCTGATCTTGTACTTCCAGCCTCCAGTACTGTGAGAAATAAACTTCTATCGTTTAAGCCACCCATCTATCGTATTTTTGTTATAGCAGCCCAAGCTAAGACACATAACATGTAGTTTATTAATTTATTGCTTTTAGTTTATTATCTTCATCCCCTCACTAGTAGGTAAGCACCATGAAGGCATGTTTTTTTTTTCAATGCTGCATCCTCTACACCTAGAATAGTATCTAGCTATAGTAAGTGTTCAATAAATATTTGTTAATATTTATTCCCACATTTGGCAGGTGTGGGAACAACTGTCACAATGGATATAGAAAGAAAGAAACCTAAAATGGTGCTAGGGAGGAGGGAATGGTAAGCAAAACTCTGGCCATTTCAGAAATGGTCACTGTGTCACAGAGAACTGGATGCCTAGTTTTCTGGTCAGTGGATCAACTCTCGGTCTAGACTGGCAATGGGAGGGAAGCAAAGTCTTTTAACTTCTTTTTGCCTTAATGTGTTATTCTGCTTCCAAAGGTGGAGGGGCCTTTTTTTTCTCAATTCAACCCCATTTACCATGTTAACCTCCTTCCTCATATTTTTTCTTCCTGTCATTATTTTCATTAAATGTTTCATGTTTTGGTGTCTTTGCATATCTACTTCAGTATTTAAGTGGAGAGTGGAGGAAGCATATCTGGCACTGATACAATGGTACAAAATTCATTTGGAAATATGAGGGCCTAATTAAAAGGAATACATATTTTATGAGTACAGATATTTGCAACCCCCTTTAGGATTCTCAAAGATACCTTTATTGATTCAAGTAGTTTAATCTACATTATATGTTACCATTTCATCCAAATTGCATCTAATGCAACTGTGTGAGATTTCAAAAAATGGTAAAAAATTGTAAACTGGTTAAAAAGAAATTACCTGCATCAAACCAGAATGAGCAAATGAAAGCAAAACAGTGATCAAATCTCAATGAGGTCATCTGGGCAAAACAAACAATATTATGAAGATTGATAAACCGCTCACCATATGTCATAAACAAGAAAAAATAGTTTGTACCTTTTCCTATACTGCTGAAAATTTAGACACAACACCTAAGTAAGGTAACTTACTGGATGCATAGAGACAGTGGAAATAGAGGCATGGATAAATCGGTCTGTGTATTTAAACAGTGCAATTAATGTTTAAAATTAACTTATTTTGAAATAGAGCCTTTACTGAATATTATCCAGCCATTTTGGAGTATTATTATAACAGGAAGACATCTGTGATGGTTAATTTTATTTTTCAAGTTGGCTGGCTTATGGTGACCAGTTGTTTGGTCAAACACTAGTCTAAATGTTGTTGTAAAGGTATTCTTAGATGTGATTCATATATACATCAGCTGACCTTAAGTAAAGCAGATTACCCTCCATAATGTGGGTGAGCCTCATCCAATCAGCTGAAGGGCTTGAAAACAAAGGTTTCCCAAAGAAGAAGGAATTCTGCCTCCATTCTGCAATACAGAAATTCTACCTGAGTTTCCAGCCTTTGGACTCAAGACTATCACATCAACTCGTATCTGAATTTCCAGACTTTTGAGTTGCCCTACAGATTTCACTCTTGCCAGCTCCTAAAATTATGTGAACCAGTTCCTTAAAATCTCTCTCTCTCTCTCTCTCTCTCTCTATATATATATATATATATATGTATAATATATTTATATATCAATTAATACAATAACAGTAATATTAATATATTAACATTATATAATAACTAATATATTAATTGATATATGTTGTTGATTTTATATAATGTATTAATGTACACAGAGAGAGAGAGAGAGAAAGAGACACAGAGAATGAGAAAAAACCCTGACTAATACAGCATTTTAATATAATTTGACTGGAAAAAAACAAAACTTTGTTGAACATGACTGCGTACCAAATACTGTGCTATATACTTGGAATGTAGTGATGGTAAATAAAAATACAAGTTCCATGGTGATAGGGATTTTGGTCTGTTTTGTCCCCTGATGTACCCCTAGTTCCTACAATAGTACACAGGACAAAGAAGTCACTCAATATGTATTTGTTCAAAATATAAATATAGTTCTTGCCTTCAAGGAGCTAGAAATAACTGCAGAGACAGACAGGTAAACAAATAATCATATTGTATCATATGTGCAACATATAGTTACAGTATAATTCTGCTTTTCTATTAAAAACAAACCCATACTTATTTATAGATTGTGTCTGAAAGAAACCATGACAGCACTTGCTCCTAGGGGAAGGAACTAGATGACCAGGCATTAGGGGTGGGAAGGAAACTTTTTAATGAACATGTTTTTGTAAACTTTGACCACTGCAAAACTTTTTGCAAAAATATTTTTGAATTGTAGATGCAATTGTTCAAGATTAAGGTTTTCTGTAGCAATATATTACAAAGACAAGACATGAAAATAAATAATGTAACTATATATAACCAAAGGAACTTATAATAGCTGAAAGTAAAGGTGCTTTATTAATATATTCCTTAAATTAAATTTTGTTCAGTTAGATACCACACAATCTCAGAGGCTATGTGGATCAAAATTCTTTGCCAATAGTTTTTCTACTCACTTTGAAGGGAAACACAGAAAGAAATTAACAGCTATAGTCATTTACGCCTAGTTGTTTTTCAGTATTTCAAACAAATCTAATTCCCATGTTGAGATTTGGCATGAGTTTTAATCAGTTGGAATGTATAGAAGGAGCACAGCTACTTTTAAAGTATCACCCTACATTATTTACTAACCTTGGAAAATTAAACCTAAATACACTGCATTTCTGAATGGAAATTAATTGGCAATATCAATGCTGCCTCAGTTTTGTCATAGACTAAAACCATCAAGCTGAATACTGTATTATTTCCTTCCACTCAGGCAATCATTTTTGCTCACTAAATATTTATGCAAATGTTCAGTAGAAGTTATCACATTAAATAAGCAGAATTTTATACTCCATATTAACATTTCACTTTTTCAATGTCATTGAAAAAAAGCTGGGTGCAAATTGGCAGTGATAACTGGCGGTCTTTAATTATTCTTCAGCAATAGTTAGGATCAGAATTATTTTCACAGGATTGAATAACTTCAGCTTTTTATGATAACCCATGAAAAAAGAGGTTAATGATTTGGGAAATTCAAGATAGAATTAAGCAGATCAGATGGAGGAAAATGTACTGTCAATGTTAAATCACTAATAATGACATTTAATTGCCTTCTTTGGGCTCCCAAGGAATTCAATATTCTGAATCATTGTGTATGAATGATTTGTTGTCCAATATAGGCTTACACTAGTTTTGTGAGCTGTCAAAGAGTAAGAAGTAAATGAGCCCTCAAAGTGAGGGAGCAGTAGATCATGCAGAATTTGGAGTACTGTTTTAAGGTTATTTCCTGCCAAGAGTCCAAGCATTCTAATCTCCTAAATGAAGATTCTTTGGATAGCCTATATAAAGGGTCTTATTTTTAAAAAAAATGTAAAATTGAAATCCTTTTCCATTTGGGCATGAATTTTAACCATACCCAGATTTTAACACTATTTGGTTTCAATATTCCTCTGCTACCCACCCTCTTCTTCTAAATCTAACTAAACGTCACCTACTAATATAGAAAGAAAACACTGCTCCACAAACTATCTTTTGAGAAACATTGATATTTACTATTTTCTCTAGAAATCTGGGAAATAGTAGATTTGCTGTTCAGCAAATCCTAAGATTTCTTTTGTAAATGTTTAAAATAACTTCCATTTCAGATGTATGTGTGGCAACTGAATGTCCTCAGTGAGGAATATAAATTCTGAGGTTTGAAATTAGAAAGATTATATCTAAGGACTAAAACTGATTACTTGATTGGTCTCTCCAAAACATCTCTAGAACAATCTCATTCGATAAAATACCCACAAAACTGACCTAAAGAACAGTGTTGCAATATCTTTACAGAAAACTAAGCAGCATATATCTGACACATGCACATGATCACATATATATACAGCTATGACTGGAGCTGCTGTGAAGTATTAAGAGTTCAAAGGCACTTGAGATTTGTAGATCTTATCAAATTGCTTGCTTCTGGCAATTCTCATTCACTAAAAAATTTCACATTTCACTTGGATATTTAGAATAATCTCATTATCCAACTAGAAGTAGAGTGGAACATTTTTAATTTGCTTGGAAATAAATAATAAATAAATTGGACATTACCATCATCAAAATCTCACAAATAACTAAGATTATTTTAGCTACCACAAACTTCTTAAATTTATTGGAAAATTAACTTTAAATGAGTTAGAATTGCTGAATAATAGATTATAATAAAAACTCTTGTAAATTATGAAGACCTGGTTAAGGTCTCCTATTAAATGTATTTACAATACAAAGAAAACATGCTGATGATTAAGTTTGGGCTCAACCTTTAATTAAAAGAAATAAAAGCCTAAAACTTTGCAATCTTTGGATGTCTTTTACAAGTAATTATGGGCACTTCAGATGTGCCCATACATACTGAACTTGCTAGGTTCCTATGCAGTAAGTTCATCATCCATCCTTGTACACACATAGTAACAAAGACAGAAATAAATAGTTGGAACAGCACTGTCCAATAGAAATTCTTGCTTTGATGTTAATGTTTTATATCTGTGCAGTTCAATCAGGTAATCCCTAGACACATGTGTCTTAACATTTGAAATGTGGCTAATGTGACTAAAGAACAAAATATTGAAATTTTAATTAATTTTAATTTAAATTGCCACATATGGTCAATGGCTACCATAGTGGACAGCCAAGATTTGGAATCAAACAACTTAGTGTTGTGTTGTTATAAACTAATAATATTATCAAAATGTTTTAACCAATTGGGACAAAACTAAGAGATCAGACATCTTTTAGGGAATTAAATCAATGTTCACTTTTTAAATGCTACACAGAATCAATGCTACTAATTATTAAGGCTAAATGCACAAAGATTACAGAGGCTCAACCTTGGGTTGTTGGAGCTTGGAGACCAGCAATGTCTTCTATAAAGAGAAGAGAAACTGTGAATTTAGCTTACATTTAATGAAAAGAAAGAGTAAGATCTTTATTTCTATAGTTGCAGAAGAAAACATAAGGTTGTCACTCTGAACACTCTCACAGACCAGAACTCAGGCTACATTTTCACAGTAACATGGAGAAGCAATCTGAAGAAGGAAATGCGTACCACCTTTCTTGTAAGATGAAATGTGTATATCTCATAGGCTTACACTACAGAAAGATGTTTTGGAAATGGCTGTTTTTTAGTCTAAGTAATCTTTATTTTCGTACCTCTTAATTTTCCCATTGAGTCTTTCTCAGTATTTATTCTCTTTGACTTTATTACAGCATTTGACAAGTTTAACCATATCCTCCCTAAAGTCTTTCACTTGGCCTCCATGACACTAGTCTTTCCTCCCTTTTTTATTTCTGTTTCTTTATTATTATTATTATTATTATTAATTTTTTTTTGCGGTACGCGGGCCTCTCACTGTTGTGCCCTCTCCCATTGCAGAGCACAGGCTCCGGATGCGCAGGCTCAGCGGCCATGGCTCACGGGCCCAGCCGCTCCGCGGCATGTGGGATCTTCCCGGACCGGGGCACGAACCCGTGTCCCCTACATCGGCAGGCAGACTCTCAACCACTGCGCCACCAGGGAAGCCCCTCTTTTTTATTATTTTTGAATGCCATTCTTCCTCACCTAATCCTCTTTCTTACTTTCTGATTACTGTTCATAGGATCATCATTATCCATGTTACCTAGAGTAATCCATGATTCCTCACTCTACCTGCACTGCACAGTCAATAAATCAGTAGGTCTCACCTATCCTACCTATACAATAGCTCCTATATGCATTCTCTTCCCATTAAAACCCAGAGTTACCAGAAAATCCTAATTTAGTTATCTCTTGTCTGGACGACTGGAACCATGTCACAAGAGGTCTACGTGTCTCGTCTCTTCCCTTCCAATTCTCATTTCACAATGATGTTAGAATAATCTTCCCAAAGAAAAGCTGCCAATCTCCCTTTTCAACCATATGTACTCTACATTTGTGTATCTCAAAATGTAGTCTAAGAACAATTTGCAGCAAAAAGCAGATCCCTGGTCTCTGCTATTGGTACACAGTCTCTTCGGGTGAAGCCTGAGGATCTGAATTTAACAAGCTTTCCAGGTTACTCGGATGCACTCTAATGTTTGAAACCCTCTGCACTCTTTCTATTCCTTTCAGTAGAAATTGTCCTGTTTGTTCATTCACAACAATTGGTAGTGCAATTGGGTAAAACTCTGTCAGAAATTCTTAAGCTGCTACTGAGAAGATGGATAGAGGATGGTAACGAATTAAGCTCAATAAGAAAGATGGCAAGCCTTTGGCTTTGTTGGCAATAGATTCTAAAGTAAAACCAATTATAAAGGTTAAAATGGAAGAGTTGGAAGGGGCCAAGCGTGGAGGAAGTTCTCAGGAGAGTAAACTATTCTAACTGGTGATTTTGTATCTTTTTTCTTCCTCCTCTTTCTTTTTCTCCTCTTTCTTTTCTTTCTTATTCAACTAAAGCCATTAGGGGACATGCTGATTATGTAAAAGCAACTGACTTTAAGGGGGTCAGTCAGAAATGTGTTAATTTCAAGGAACTGCCACGGGTTAATTGGATTTGGCAGGGTTAGTGAGAATAGAGAGGACAGATCTTTGAGCAGGAATAAGGGAACTGTCTGTTTTCCAATCAGAATAGAGATCAATGTGGGTTAGTGACTACCCGTCTCATTTTTCTAAGTGGTTCTTTATCCCTTGAGGTTGTCTAAAAATAGCCTTTGGGGTGAGGTAACACATTTGTTGGTTGATTACATTTCCCATTAGCTAAAGATTTTAACAAAAGAAGTAGATTTTTAAAAATATATATGAGAAATATATATGTTAGGTACCTCACTCTTAAAGTATATTTTAGGACACTATAAATGGCCAAGAATAAAATATATGCAGTCAAGTTGTACATCACCTATGAATGAATATAAGCACACAGAATAGTATAAATCATCTGTTCCAATGCTGGTATATCCCTTGAAATTAATGTTATGCACCATCTGTCCCTGCCCAGCTCACTCTCCAACTACCAAGCTTATGAATTGAATCTCATAAGTAAATTTGGTCTTTCTCTTTTAAAGTAAAATGACCCAATCCAACCCCAGGTTACCACGCCTAGTCAGTATGTAAATGCAACACAAAAAGGTAATAGGTAAGAAAAATGCATCCTTTACTTTCATAATATAGTTTCTACAAATATGCTGGCAAGAAAGACTTTTTCATGTCATAAGGGAGACCTATAGTTAATGATTTCTCTTGTTACTTATGAATTTTGGAATTACTTTTAAGTAAAACTATTATATCAAGCAATAAAGATATAATTTGACAGCTCATACTAGGTATTTAAAGAAAGTTTCAAACAAAAGCTATTGATATGGGATAATTTTAATATTTTGTTAGCAGAATAGAAAACACTTTCTTTTTAGTTATAGTCTGGGCTGACATGTTTTGGAGATAGCAGGCTTTATTGTCTTCTTTTTTTTTTCACATTTTTATTGGTGTATAAATTCTTTACAATGTTGTGTTAGTTTCTGCTGTACAACAATGTGAATATGCTGTATGCATACATATATCCTCATATCCCCTTCCTCTTGAGCTTCCCTCCACCCTCCCTATCCCATCCATCTAGGTTGTCACAAAGCATCAAGTTGACCTCCTTGTGCTATGCAGCAGCTTCCCACTAGCCATCCATTTTACATTTGGTAATGTATATATGTCAGTGCTACTCTCTCACATCATCCCAGCTTCCCCTTGCCACCCTGTGCCCTCAAGTCTGTTCTCTACATCGGCGTCTTTATTCCTGCCCTGTCACTAGGCTCATTTGTACCACTTTTTAAAATTCCATATATATGCGTTAGCATGTGGTATTTGTTTTTATCTTTCTGACTTACTTTACTTTGTATGACAAATTCTAGGTCCATCCACCTCACTACAAATAACTCAATATTGTTCCTTTTTATGGCTGAGTAATATTCCATTGTGTATATGTGTCTTTTAATTTTTTTGGTGGGAGGTGGGGGGCTGGGGAAGAGCAAAGTATGGAGAATAAAAAATCCAGGCTGTCTACTCACATAACCTAAGTGACATGACTCAAGATTTGAGCATAGAAGTTTTTTCAATGTTTTCAGCAGGGTTTGGAAGGAAGGCATGCTATATAATTAAGGTTTTCATAATAGAGAGAGTAATTACCAACTCATCACTTTCTTAGCTTCTTAACTGCCACTTTTCATTTTAACCACCCTCCTACTAACAATGCATATTACCACCACCACCACCTCCACATCCACCACCACCTCCAGAGTCAGATGCTGCTTTGGTTATATACTTTTCTCAAATCCTTTAAAGTTGTATTTTTACACTATATTTGCTTTATGTCTAAGAGAAATGGTATTTATGTCTGTCCACACAAAAACTTGTACATGAATATTCATACCATCATCATGCACAATAGGCAATTTTGGAAATGACCAAAATGTCCATCAACTGATGAATGGATAAACAAAATATATCCATACAATGGGATATTATGAGGCAATAAAAAGGAATTAAACACTTATATATGCTTACAACATTGATGAACCTTGTAAACACTATGTAAATGAAAAAGCCAGACACAAAAGGCCACATTTATAAGAAATATCTCAAATAGGGAAATCTGTAGAGACAGAGAGTACATTAGTGGTGGTCTAGGGCCTGGAGGGGATAAGGAGTTAGAGACATGATGGCTAAAGGGTCCTCACCTTCTTTTTGAGGTGATGAAAATTTTCTAAAATTGATTGTGGTCATGGCAGTACAATTCAGTGAATAAATGAAAAGTCATTGAATTGTACACTTTAAATGAGTGAATTGTATATGTAAATTATCTCAGTAAAGCTGTTTATATATATATTTTTTCTGATTAAACCCAGGAAAACTATAATTGCCTTATGACATGCTTTAAAATTCAAGCCAACACCATTTCACAATTTTTTTCAGCTTATATAACTCCATTTGGGATTTACCCCCTTGGTCTACTGGGCACAAAGGTCAAAATGATTGGTTGGTTGGTTGAAGGTTGGTTTCTTTAAACAACTGACTAGTCTGCTTAAGCCACATTTCCATCTTAGGTACAATATAATTTTTGAATTCTCCCTGGTAATTACTTTGAAATTTGGGAAAACATGTTTCTTTCCTTTAGGCCAGTACACTCCCTCAGGGGAATAAGGCAAGCTCTTGTGGAGAATACAGGTCAACGGGTTAGTGGATGTTTTATTTCCTGTGCTCAGGAACAATAATTCCCCAAAACAAAGGAAAGCAATATGGTAGGTTTTCAGTCAAGATCATATGAAATTATTTCCATAGGTCATACAGAGATCCAGAGTATGACTGGTATGTAGCTACATGCCTTTAATCAGTTTTATGTGAAGTATATTAGTGTTTTGTAATCTCTACACAATGTATGGCACATAACTCATCAAATGACTGTTGAATGAAATTCCAGTTTTCAAAAGCAAATACTTTGATCATCAAAGTGTATTTATTTATGCTTTCTTTCATTCTAGTAAGGACTTGAAGTAGCTCACTTGGTCAAGTCATAGAATAAAATAATGGTAAAATATAAATATGAATAAATAAGTAAAAAGTCAAAGCACTACACTACACCATTAAACGCAATTGTCAGCTGTCAGTCCTATCCTAATGGACCTCTCAGCAGCTTTTCCCATTCATCATTTCTTCTTTCTTGGAACATTTTCTTCACCTGGCTTTCAGGACACTATTTTACCTCACTAGCCACTGTTGCCCTAGCCACTACTACTCAGGCAACATTGATGGTTTCTCTTCTTCCCAAACTAAAAATAATGAAGTATCTCAAGGCTCATCCCTGGGCCTCCTCTCTTCTCTAACTGCACTCCTTCCCAGGTTACCTCATCTAAACCTGTTGCTCTAAATACCATGTGTATGCTGATCACTCGCAGATGTAGATTTGCAGCCCAGACCGAACTCCAGACTTGTATAACCAACTGCTTAGTCAATATTGTCACTTGGATCTCTAATAGTCTTTTGAAACATAATCTCCAAAGTTAAACTTTTAATTTCTTCCCTCTGCTCCTCCAGCCGAAACCTGCTACTCTTCCAATCTTTCCTTAGTAAATAACACCACCATTCACTCACTTGCTCAGGTCTAAACCCTTAAAAGTTTTCCTTGATTTATTTCTCTCTCACCCCATACTTATCAGCACTTCCTGCTAGCTTTACCCTTAAACTACATCCTGAATCTGATCACTTCTCACCATCTTCACTATTACTACCCTGGTCTCAATCACTGTCGGCTCTTGCCTATATTTAGGCAATATTTGTTTCTACTCTTTTTTCCTATGATTTGTTTTCTTCACAGTACCTAGAGTAGCCACAGAAGCTAGAACCTCAGTTATATCATGTCACTTCTTGCTTTAAAACATCCAAAGATTTATTGTCACATATAAAGTGACACCCCAGGTCCTTGTCATGCCCTACAAGTCCCTGGATACCTACTTCTCTGACCTCACTTCTCTCCACTCTTCCCCACTGCTCACTCACTCAGGTGTACTTGCTTTCTTTGTTGTTCCTGGAACATGCAAGCAAGATCCTCCTTCAGGGTCTTTGTACTTGTTCTTTTCTATGTTTGGAAAACTCTACCCCGAGAGACCCTTGGCTAGCTCCCTTAACTCATTTAGGTCTCTGCTCAAATACTGCCTTCTCAGAGAGGACTTGCCAGACCATTCTATGTAGAATACTCCTGTCCATCTCTTTCACCCTACCTTACTTCATATACCTTCATAGCACTTGTTGCTGACATTATGCTATATATTTGCTTATTGTTTGCTCTCCTCCAGAAATAAGTTCAATGAAGAAAGGGATTATATCTGTTATATTCACTGCTATGACTTGATTGCCTACAATAGTACCTAGCACATAGTATGTACTCCAAAATATTTTTTGAAGAAATAAGTTAGGATACTGCAAGCTGTTTACTAGTTTTTAGTAGCAGAAAAGGTATTGATTATAAATAAATACATACATAAATACATAAATAAATACATAAACAAAATATTTTTTCTATCATTTTCATGGTAATTAATTTTTAGTAATTTATGACAAACTTCTGCCATTTAATTTTTCTTGTGTTGATTACTTATTCCTTATCTAGATTTTAAGACAAAACCACGTTTAATACTTTTTTTTTTTTTTTTTTTTTTTTTTTTGCGGTATGCGGGCCTCTCACTGCTGTGGCCTCTCCCGTTACGGAGCACAGGCTCCGGATGCGCAGGCTCAGTGGCCATGGCTCACGGGCCTAGCCGCTCCGCGGCATGTGGGATCCTCCCGGACCGGGGCACGAACCCGTGTCCCCTGTATCGGCAGGCGGACTCTCAACCACTGTGCCACCAGGGAAGCCGCCGTTTAATACTTTTTTGTGCTTACATTTCTCAGTGCCTTGAGTACAGGAGACCCACTACTTATACTGTATTTCCTGAATTCTACCATGTCATTGATTTTGAAATGCTCCACATTGATTAAATATTACCTTTTTTTTTTTTTTTGGAGTGGGCACAAATGGAGATAAAGCACTGTGTTAATACACACATAACTTTTAGGTTACATCCAGATTGCAGAAATTTTAAAGTGAATGTACTTTATGGCACATAAATATGGTAATGATTAATTAATGGTTGATTAATTAATTGTATAAATTTTATTTTGTTATCCAATAAAGTGAATGACTGCTGGTCATTAAGGATCTTTATTAAATTTTTATGTTCTTAAGGTGTTTGCATTCTCATGGGAATAAAAATGTGTTTGTCTATTTACATGTGCATATACATGAGAGGGGATACGACAGCAGCACTTCATCCAATTCATTAGAAGCAGTATTATATATATTTTCCCCAAATTTAGCAGTTTGTCATAAGCTTTCATAGGAGAGAGGGGTGGGAAATATGCAGTTTACCTTGACACTTACAGAGTCACTGACTATACTTCAAACCACTGAATTATTTGTATTTGAACTTTCAAAGTTATCATAAAGAGAACAAGATTTCAAGGCTTTGCACTCATCATACTGTTGGTACTACCTTAACTATGCAAGAATATTAGGCTGGTGACAACAAAAGGGATCAAAATTGGAACTGATAAATAGAAATTTTTGAGCAGATGATGTCTGATCTGCATTCTGATTACCACCTGCTGTATGATATAGTGGAATACAAGACCTAAAATCTCTAAAGAGAATATATGACTATGATTTAGATAACCAACATCTGGATGTTCTACATAAATAGAGCTGAATGAATACTTTCTTGGTAGTTTAAATCCTGATAAATGCAGTAAGTAGTTTGAGTATTAAGTTTCAGGTGACTCATTACAGCTCTATTGACAACCTGAAAAATATATACACAATTTCCCACATTTCATATCCATGATATAAAACATAAAGCAACTTTTTTATGCCATAAGCACTGTGAATGTTCACTCATTAGCAGCTTTATTTGATTTTTTAAACTAAAATATAAAATAACAGTTGCCAACACTCAAAGGATATTATTAGCATACTCTATACTGAAAAGCATTGCTTCTAGTTTAGAAACAAGCTTTGGTATTACAATAATATTTAAAAGATTGTGGTACTGACACAGAAATTGACAAATAGACCAAGGGTACTGATTTGGGAGTACCATAACATACCTTCATAGTAAATAAAAAATTGGGATATTGGTTCAAATCAGTGCGGAAATTAATTTATAAATAGTGCTAGTATAATTGTCTTACAACAGAGAAAAACAGATTGAGATCCATACCTTTTATCACATATAAAATCAACCCCAGATGGAGAAAAGGCTACACTGTGAAAGACAAAACTATGAAATTATTAGTAGAAAATATGTAAGTATTTTTTAACATTGGCATGGAAAATAATTTCTTAAATGAGATGAAAAGAGCACAGACCTTTATGGGGATATTTGGTTGATTTAACCTTATCAAAATTAAATATTTTTTTCAATGCAAAACACCATAAAACAAAGTTAATAGGCAGGTGAAAAAACTGGGAAAATATGTTATTCAAATATTTAATAAACAAAAACATAATCTGTAGAATATATAAGGAACAAATCAGCAAGAACAGGACCAGAATTCCAATAAAAATGCACAAACAATATGAACAGGCAGTTCCCAAGAGGATAAACCCAAATGGCTAATAAAGAAGAGGACTTGCATAACTTCACAAATAATCAAAGAAATGCAACTAAAAACAATGAGAGTACTCTATAGTCATCATATAACAACAATAAGAAATTCAGGTACTGTCAAGTGTTGGTGAAAATGTGGAGGATAGGAATCTTCATGCACTGATGGTGGGCATATAAACTAACATAGTTATTTTTTGAGGGGTGAGCAATCTGTAAGCGTTTAGGGAAATTAAGTTTGCACATAACATTCCTGCATATATCTTCAAGAGAAACTCATGTAAAGGTACGTAGAGAGAGGCATCAGTGAGGATGTTCATCACAGCACTGTTTGTAATAACAAAGTTAGCAACAACTAAATTATTAAATCACAATTAATTGTTAAAATAATTTTTGCTGGGGCTTCCCTGGTGGCGCAGTGGTTGAGAGTCCGCCTGCCAATGCAGGGGACACGGGTTCGTGCCCCGGTCCGGGAGGATCCCACATGCCTCGGAGCGGCTGGGCCTGTGAGCCATGGCCGCTGAGCCTGCGCATCCGGAGCCTGTGCTCCGCAACGGGAGAGGCCACAGCAGTGAGAGGCCCGCGTGCCGCAAAAAATAATAATAATAATAATTTTTGCTGCTCATTTCTCACAAACAATCCTGAGTAATATCCTTTTGACCTTGACTCTCTTCTTCCTATATACTGCTTTCATGAGCATCCTCTCACCTGTCTATCCATGTCTTGTATGAAAATCTTCAATAGAAATTAGGCTGACACATAACCGTAGTATGTCCTGCAAGATTGTTACATTTCAAATTGAAAAAGGCACTCAGTCATAGGCACAGAAATATGCTTATGCAATGTTCTAGGAGTGCTTTACAACAGCATAACTCTGTACTAATACATAACTACCACTCCTGCTAAATCAAGAGAAATGGCAGACACCCTTGCTGAAAAGGACTCTTTTTTGCTTACTTGTTTTTGTGTGTGTTTGGCATGTTGATAAATTATCATTGAAAAGGGGCAAAATCAGCTGCAGAGAGGCTGCCACAATTGGGCTGCTGAAAAAACTATCCCCAAAGTCAATATTTAAAAACAAAATTTATTCCCATGGATGCAAGGCATCCTAGGTGGCTTTTGCTTCAGGCTGTAATGGCTAAGACAGCTTTGCTGGTCTCAGCTGAGCTCTCCATATGTGTGGGGAATTAGATGATCTAGGTTGGGATTGGCCCGGTTCATCAAGGTGGCTCTTCTTTAAGCTGCAGTTCACCAGGTCCATTGTGCAACTCTGACCCAAGTGTCCCTCATCTTCCTTGGATCAGTAGGTTAGGTGGGCATATTATCTTCATGGTGTTGAAGAAATACATGAGTATATACTGATTGAATCATGCAAACACATTGCAAACTCTTGCTTGCGTCATACATTCTAACATCAAAGCAAGTCACGAGGCCAAACCTAAAGTCAAGGGGCAGGAAAACACATTGCATCCACAATAAAATGATGGCCAAGATGTAGAGGAAGGGGCCAGGTGAAGAACTGGACCCAACAATTCAACCTACCACAGCATCTCATATCTGGCAAGTCGTAAGGTGATTTAAAAACAAAGGATAATACATAATAGCTACCAGTTCTGAACTAACATATATTGAGTACATTACACAAATGGTTTAATTCAACTCATGCAAGTATCCTACAAGGTAGAAAATATCATATTTATTGCATGCTGGGATTTGAATCCAGGTCTGTCTGACACCAAAACCCATGCATGTTTTTCACTCTACCATGCTGCCTTTCAATATACAAAACTGTAATAGAAGCAAAAACACGAAACCAATTGCTTGGAAGTGTTATGAGGTGCAGGGAGTACCTGTATAGTAGGATACTTATTGGATGATTTATCTGGGCTGAATGAATAGAATAGACAGTTGGTTCCCAAACCTTGCTATGCATCAAAATCACCTAGAGTGGTATTTTTCTTTTTCATTCCTTCTTTTAAAACAGGATTCCCTCACCCCACTATAGACCTACTGAATTAAAATATCTGAGGGTGGAGCCAGGAATGTATAACAAGCTTCAGTTGATCTTGATGCAGCCCTCTCAGCACCACTATTTGAGAACAGCTGAAATTGCATTTTAATATCATAATTACATAAGCAATGTTCATATCTGCATCTATGCTGCTTCCACTCCAGCCCAGGAAGTAACCCAAAACAAGAAGCTGTAAATTAGAGATACCCAAACAGATCATTTCTCAAAAAGTTCCATGGAATTAGATGGGAAAATGTGTTAAAGATTTAGGACTTGATCATCAGATGAGAAAGAGTTCAAGGCCTAAGTAGCAATGCAAAAGAAATAATCAAATACGAAGAGACAGACTGGAATGTTGGATAGAGTGGTGCTGTGGGTAAGGAGGAAACAGGACGAAATTATAGGACAATAAATAAATACTACAAAAATAATATTAGCTACTATTGTATTGTTTATCATGTTTGTATTCATCATATCATTTTATTCCTTATAACAATCCTATGAGATTGCTAATTTTATCTTTAATTTAAAAATAGAGAAACAGAGGTTCATAAAGGTTCTGTAACAAAACCACACAACTAGTAAAAGTTGGGATTTGAAATCAGGCTTCTTTGTCTCTAAGTCTTGTGCACTTTAACCAGTGGTCGAGTTCACTTAAAGGAAAGAAAGAAGGACACAAACATTCAGAAGATGTGAGAGAAATAAACAGCATTAGTCAAGTAGCTGTTTCACTCAAACATAATGGGGAATTTTTTCTTATATCTGTGTTACTCATGCAAACGTTAACTTTGTACTGGTATACTTCATAGTTATATTGAAATATAAATATTACCTTTGCCTCACATCAAGACTATGTCATACATTTAAATGGTTTCCTGAAGAATCATTTCTGAAAATAGCACATCAGTCTCTCTTATGACCTTACCTGCAGTGATTTACTCATGCATGCATTCAGTTACTCATTTATTTATGCATTCCAAAAAAAGCTATGATCACTTATTATGAACCAGGCATTGAAATGCGAAATTCTTCTTAGCAATACATCAGATGGTAAAATAAAGATAGCATTGGCACCCTCTAAACTTTTCTAAACTTAGCAGGGCACACATTACTGAAAAAAAGAGTTTGAAATGTGCTCCCTCAAAATACTATGACAGGCAAGAATAAAAGATATTATAGCACAGTGGAAATTGTAATATGATACCCAGTACTGAAATAATATTATAAAATATTCATATGTACAGAATAGGATCATCAAAGTCAGGAAAGGGAAGACAGAAGAAGAAAAATAGTTTGACTTACAGAGGTATTTTAAAATCATTATTCCTAAAATGTGTGTATTTATTTTATTTATACATACTTCTTCAAAGTTTGCCACAAATGCCTGCTTTCTTTGTTTTTCTCATCTTATAATAAAGTAGTATCTTAAGATAGTTAATGGATTTACAGTTTTTGTTTTTAAGAAGCATAATGAAAATACGTCCTGAACTGCCTTTTTAATGCAGTCTTCTTCATTATGTGTGATAGACTTGAAGGATAATTCTATAATTTCTTCAGTAAAGGAAAGTAAGTTTAAACCAAATGGTGAATAATAGTCCTGAGACTCAAATCTTAAATAAAGTCACTCCAGTGTGTGTGTGTGTGTGTGTGTGTGTGTGTATTCTTGAAATTTAATGTTTATTAATATAATGTCTTTCTCTGGCCAACACTGAATATATAAATGTGAGCTTACTTTAGCTCAATAACATCTAATTTAAAGAATCAAACAAAACAACTTTAAAAGATATCCAGCAAAAAAAAAAATATGTGTTCTAAATCATGTCTTCTGTTATCCTCTTCTGGAGTTGCTCATGCTTTTTGGAGTCTTTTTCTATGGTCATGCAAGCCAGTTCTACTGGTATGATCTAGAGTAGTTCTGTGCCCCATTTGAGTATAGAAAAATAAAGAGGTTCCATCAGAGGCCAGTCCAAAATAATGCTATTCATGGAGAAATGTTCTTTTGTTGCTTTGAATTTGTTTTTTTCTGAATACCAGTGTAACACTCCACCATAGAAAACTGGTGCTTTTGTCTTCAGAGATGATGCAATCGCTGTGATGTCCTTGATATGTCCATTGTTATTAATGTTAGAGCTGCTATGGGGATAAACACATATTACTCATCTTTATTTTGTGAAGAATAAAGAGCATGAAATAGCAGGTTCCCGAATGTCAGTGATTTTGTGTTTTCTAACTCAAAACATTTTTAGTATTTTTTTTAAAGGTGCATCATTCCAAAGCCACAATAATGTAACTAGTTCCTAAATGCTACTTTGTGGTCGAAATCTTGTTATAATTATTTCATGGTAGCATCCTTGAGGTTTCAGTTATAGTCTTGAAAATACAAGACTACATGATCCAATTTCAGTGATTTTCACCAGTAAAAACATCATAAACATCTGACATTATGACCTTTACTTCAAGCTTTTCTAATTGGAATTTATTAATAAAGACATCTCACATATGAAAAGCTTTAAATAGTCAAGGCTAGATTAAATACTGGAGGAAGAATAAGAACCTTTACTACAGCACCTGACTTATGACTAATAAAATGGTTGTTTTATTGATGTTGATTTTCAAGGATGGTGATGTTTGTATTGCTTTGGCAATTGACTCCCAGTTTTCCTTTTTGAGAATGTATGGAGGGTGGGGACACAAAAAGGAAGGGTAAGTGGCAAAAATTCAAAACCTAATTTAGTCATTAAGGAAATGCATATCAAAACCTCACTGAACTTATATCAAAATATAAAGAAAACTTTAAAATTCAACAATAAGGAAATAAAAGTACCAATAAAGAATGAAAAAAAATTCTGAACACTTCATCAAAGAAGATATACAGGTGGCAAACAAGCACATGAAAAGATGCTCCACATCATGTAACATTAGAGACTTGAAAATGAAAACAATGTGGTACCACTACCTACTAGAGTAGCTAAAATCCAAACCCCTGACAAATGATGGTGAGGATGTAGAAGGACAGGAACACATTTATTGCTGATGGGAAGGAAAAATTGGAAGGCAAAAGACAATTTGGCAGTTTCTTACAAAACTAAGCATACTCTTACCATAAAATCCAGTAGTCTCACTCCTTGATATTTCCCCAAATGAGTTGAAAATTTATATCCAGAGAAAAACCTGTACAAGGGTGTTTTAGCAGCTTTATTCATAATTGCCAAAACTTGGAAACAACCAAGATGTCCATCAGTAGGTGAATGGGTAAATAACACTGGTAGATCCATACAATGAAATATTACTCAATGGTAAAAAATAAATGAGCTATCAAACCACAAAAAGACATGGAAGAACAGTCAAAGCATATCACTAGGTGAAAGAAGCCAATCTGAAAAGACTACATACTATATGATTCCAACTATATGACATTTTGGAAAAGGCAAAGCTATGGAAACAGTAAAAAGATCAGCGTTTGCCAGAGGTTCAGGAGGAGGGAGGGGTGAATAGGTGGAGCACCGGGGCTTTTTAGGGCAGTGAAACTATTCCATATGGCAGTTAAGGGGAACACATGTTATTATACATTAGTCAAACACAAAGATTGTGCAACACAAAAGGGTGAACTGAAGGCAAACTATGGATTTTTGTTAATCATAATGTATCATTACTCGTTGCATCAATAATGATATAAAATTGGTAACAATTTAGAACACTAATACAAGATATAAATAATATGGGAAATGAGAGTGGGGTCTGTGCTTTCCAAATTTTCTGTAAACTTAAAACTGCCTTAAAACTTAAGTATTTTAACGGTGGGTAGAGTAGAGAATACATGAATGAAAATTAAGTCTTATTCATATCATACTACCAAACTATATGATCTTGGGCAAGTACTACTCTCCATGAGCTTGTGTCATCTTAGCCCCAAAATAAGAGACTAGTCCAACTGATATTTAAGTTCCCCTTAAATTGTGAAATCACTTCACTATAAGAAGTAAAGTTAAATGTAAAGTAGAAGTAAGATTCTAAACAGCCTCACAAAGGTGAAAGGATGAACTGTAAATTTCAGGCATAAAGGCCAAAAAACCTAGGCCCTAAAATCATCATGAAATTGAATTGCAAATATTTTGAAATAAATAAAAAGTAGTGATTAATAAATTATGTGGTTTTATTAAAAAAAAAAAAAAAAAGAAGGAGCAGCCTAGGATTAAAAATGAAATGGACATTGGCTCCAATTTTAGTTCAACCACCAATTTCCTGTGGGATCTTGGGGAAGTCACTTAAACTCTCTGAACCCAGATTTATCATCTCTAACACAAGGATGATAATGCTTGCCTTATTTCACAATAAACTGAGATGATCGTGATAAATGTTTTGTGAGTCTTAAAGTGCTATAAAAATGGATACTATTAAATCAGTTTTTATCAGTTCTTTAAATACTTTTTTACATTTAGTGTAGCTGCATTGGCCAGAAATTGATTGGGTTGTGTGTGAATGTTATGTGTTTCTGGATATTACAATATTAGGTTATATTATATTATATTATTATTATATTACAAAGAGAGGATAGGTGTATCAGGAAATATCTGCATCAGATATTGGAAAGAAAAGATATAAAATACTTCCTGGAGTGCTTTACTCTATTTTGGATTGTTTGAACATAGAGATTTCCTGAAGGTAGAGACAGGAATAGTATACAAATGGAATGACAATGTAAGTATATAAAGTATTAAACAAAAAATAACTAAATGGAAACATAATTTGATATTTGAATCTAATCTCATAATGGGAAAGTCCCCTATAAAAAAGTAAAGAAAGAACCCATAAGTTATATGTACATGCATATATATTAGAATTTTAAAAAATCTAAAAATTAACACAATAAGAGTTAAAACACAAATAATAGGTCAGGATGAATTGTGTGTAATAGACAAAAAGGTAAATATACTCAATAAATAAAAGGCTCTTATATATTATTAAAATTATAGTTATCCATTTTCTAAAAAAATAGGAAAGGTCATGAACAGGCAAATTACTAAAGAAGAAACAAAAATTATCAACAAATATGTAAGAATATTCAACCATAACTAGGATTATAAAAATGCTTATTATAATAGCCATGATTATAAATTCAATCTCTTTGTATTATATAATTGTTACAATAGCAACCATATAGAAAATTAGAAAATATATATTTTAATGATAACATCTAAGGTTTGTGAGAGTGGAAGGAAATAGGCTCATTCCTATACCTTTGACAGAGTGTAAATTAGTAGAAGTTACAGGAATTCTTTTTGACATCTGTCTCAATTAAAAATGGGCATGAAATTTTACCCTGTAATTCTGCTTCTGACAATTTCTTCAAGACAAATCTCCAAAATAGAGCTCTACATAGCTTTATACAGATAAATGTATACACATTAATCTTGCTTAGAGTATCAACAAATTAAAAATATGTTTTAAAATAGGAAAAGCTTAGTCTGGATCAAGATGGCAAAGTAGGAAGATCCAAAGCTCACTTCTTCCCACAGGCACACCAAAATTACAACTACTTATAGAGAAACTATCTCTGAGAGCAACCTGAAAAATAGCAGAAAAGATTTTCCACCAATAATGACATAAAGAAGGAGTCACAACAGAACAGGGGGGAGGGGCAGAGACGCAGTCAAGTCAGGACCTACAGGCCCGGCATAGCAACCCACAGAAGAAGGAAAATTGCAGGGGTTCCTGCACCAGGAAGACGAGCTCCCAAAATGTCTGGTTTTGAAAAACCGTGGGGTTCACATTCAGGAGAGCTGGAGAGCTATAGGAAACCAAGACTCTGCTCTTAAAGGGTGTGCATAAAAATTCACTTGATCTGAGTCCCAGTGCAGAGGTACTAGGGTCAGACCCGCTTACTGATCTTAGAAAGCCTCCCAAAGAGGGAGTAGGCAGCTGGGACTCCCTCTGGGAACTGAGATGCTGGCAGCAGCTATTTTTGTGATCTCATTTTACCTTGCTGACACCAGAACTGGAAGGCACCTTTTTGGAAACCTCCCTCTACCTATTAGTAATGGGGGCCTGCCCCACCCACCAGCATGTGCACAGTAGTTGCACACCACCAGGCCTTACAGCCAGCCATGCTGGAGGCCTACCCCACCCAACAGCATGCTTGTGGCAGTGGCATGCCACTGGGAGTTACAGCCAGCCACACTGGAGACCTGCCTTGCACAACAGCACACCCACAGTAACCCCATGAGGCTAAGACTCAGAGCAAGCTGGACCAGGAACCAGCCCCCCATAGCAGTGCACCCAAAATAGTCAGCCCTGCCAGAACAGAAAAGTGCATGCAGTCCACAAGGGAACACCCCTGAAATATCTGGCTCTGGTGGCCAGAGAGTAGCATGCTACTGAGCACAATAGGACATCACTTACATAAGGACACTTCTCCAAGACTGGGAGATGTAATGAACCTACAAAATACAAAGAAATAGATACAGAGAATTAGAAAAAAATGAGGAAACAGAGGAATATTGTCCAAATTAAAAACCAAGACAAAACCTCCAAAAAATAACTAAATTAAATGGAGATAAGCAATCTACTTAATAAAGAGTTCAAGGTAATGACCATAATGATGCTCACAGAAGTTGGGAGAAGAATAGATAAACACAGTAAGAACTTCAATAAAGAGTCTGAAAATATGGAAAAAAAATCAGAGCTGAAGTACAAAATAACTGAAATGAAAAATACACCAGAGGGAATCAATGGTAGATTAGATGATACAGAAAAATGGATCAGTAATCTGGAAGACAGAGTAGTGGAAATCACTGAAGTGGAACAGAAAAAAAAAGAATTAAGAAAAATGAGGATAACTTAAGGGACCTCTGAGACAACATCAAGCATACTAACATTCTCATTATAGAAGGCCCAGAAGGAGGAGAGAGAGAGAGAGAAAAAGGCAAATAAATTATTTGAAGAAATAATAGTTGAAAAGTTCTTTAACCTGGAAAAGGAAACAGACATCCAGGTGCAGGAAGCACAGAGATCTCAAATAAGATGAACCCAAAGAGGTCCACACCAAGACACATTATAATTAAAATGTCAAAACTTTAAAGATAAAGAGAGAATCTCAAAAGCAGCAAGAGAATAACAACTAGTATGTACAAGGGAACTACCATAAGATGGTAAGCTGACTTATCATCAAAAGTTTTACAGACCAGAGGGGATTTGCATGATATATTCAAAGTGTTGAAAGGAAAAAACTACAAACAAGAATTCTCTACTCAGCAAGGTTATCATTCAGAATTGAGGAGAGATAAAGAGTTTTACAGACAAGCAAAAGGTAAGGAGTTCATCACCACTAAACCTGCTTTATAAAAAAAGATAAAGGGACTTCACTAAGCAAAAAAGCAAAGGCCAAGAAAAAGGCAATTTCTTATTTCTAGAAGTAAGAAAATTATGGAAGAAAAAGACTCACTGGTAAAGGCAAACATATAGTAAAAGTAGTGGGTTAACCACTTATAAAAATAGTAGAAAGATTAAAAGACAAATATTAAAATCATCTATATCTATAATTAGTAGTTTAGGGCTACACAAAATAAAAAGACTAAAATATAATGGTAAAAACATAAAATATGAAGGGAGAGTAAAAATGCAGGGCATTTAGAATGCATTCAAACTTAAGAGATCATCAACTTAAAATAGATAGCTAGATACATAGGTGGTTATATAAGAGCCTCATGGTAAACACAAACCAAAAACCTATTATAGATACACAAAAATAAAGAGAAAGGAATCCAAACATAATTCTAAATATAGTCATTAAATCATGAAGGAAAATAGCAAGAGAAGAAAAAGAAACAGAAGAACTACAAAAAACAACCAGAAAACAATTAACAAAATGACAATTATTACATATCTATCAATAATTAAATGGACTAAATGTTTCAATCAAAATACCTAGTATGGCTGAATGAATTTTAAAAATAGACCCTTATATATACTGTGTATAAGAGACTCCAGATCAAAAGACACTCACAGAGTGAAAGTGAAGAGAAGGAAAAAGTTATTCTATGCAAATGATAACAGAAAGAAAGCTGGGCAACAATTCTTAGATCAGGAAAAACAGACTTTAAAACAGGGACTGCAACAAAAGAAAAGAAGAGGATGACATAATGATAAAGAGGTCAATTCAACAAGAAGATATAACACTTGTAAATATCTTTGCACCCAACAAAGGAGCCCTAAGTATATAAATAAAATATTAACAGACATAAAGGGAGAAAAAGACAGCAACACAATAATAATAGGGGACTTTAACACCACAATTACATTAATGAATAGATCATCTAGACAGAGAATTGACAAGGAAAGACTGACCTTAAGTGACACATTACATCTTATAGACATAATAGATATATACAGAATATTCTACCCAAAAAAAGAAGAATATACATTCTTTTCAAATGCACATGGAACATTCTCCAAGATAGATCACATGCTAGGCCACAAAACAAGTTTCAATAAATTAAGAAGATTAAAATCATACGAAGCATCTTTTCTGATCACAATGGTATGAAACTAGAAATCAATTTCAAGAATTAAAATGGAAAAAAAGACAAACATATGGATGCTAAACAGCATGCTACTAAACAACCAATGTGTCAAGAACAAAATCAAAGAGAATATTTTAAAATAACTTGAGACAAATGAAAACAGAAATACATGTACCAAAATCTATGAGACACAACAAAAGCAGTTCTAAGAGGGATGTATGTAGTGACGCAGGCTTACTTCAATAAATAAGAAAAACTTAAATATCTAATATTACACCCAAAGGAACCAGAAAAAGAACAAAACCCAAAGTTAGTAGAAGGAAGAAAATAATAAGGATCACAACAGAAATAAATGAACCAGAGACTTAAAAAACAATAGCGAAGACCAATGAAACTAAGAGCTGTTTCCTTGAAAAGGTAACAAAATTGATAAACCTTTAGCCAGATTCATGGAGAGAGAGAGAGTGAGGGAGAGAGAGACAGAGAGCCCAAATAAATAAAAACAGAAATGAAAAAGGAGAATTTACACAAACACCACAGAAATATAAAGGATCATATTTTCTAGAAGAAATGTATAAATTCCTAGGAACACAAAGCTTCCCAAAACTGAATCAAGAGGAAATAGAAAATATGAATAGACTGATTATCAGTAATGAAATTGAATCAGTAATCAAACTCCCAAGAAACAAAATTCCAGGACCAGACTGCTTCACAGGTGAATTCTACCAAACATTTAAAGAAGAATTAATACCTGTACTACTCAAAGTATTCCAAAAAAAAGAAGAGGAAGGATCACTCCAAATTCATTCTATGAGGCCAGCACAACCCTTATACCAAAGCCAGACAAAGACATGACAAAATAAGAAAATTACAGACCAATTTCCCTGATGAACATAGATGTAAAAATCCTCAACAAAATACTAGAAAAATGAATTCAACAATATTTTATAAGGATCATACACCAACTGGGATTTATCCCAGGGATGCAAGGATGGTTCAATAACTGCAATTCAATCAATATGATGCACCTTGTTAACAAGACTAAAGAAAAACTCATATGATCATCTCACTAGATGCAGACAAAGCATTTAACAAAATCCAACATTGATTTATGGTAAAAACCTCTACAATGTGGGTATGGAGAGAACATATCTGAACATAATAAAGGCCATATATGACAAACCACACCTAACATCATACTCAATAAAGAAAAGCTGAAAGCTTTTCCTCTAAAATCAGGAACAAGACAAAGATGCCCGCTCCTGCTACTTTTATTCAAAATAGTATAGGAAGTTCTAGCCACAACAATCACACTATAAAAAGAAACAAAAGGAATACAAGTTGGAAAGGAAGAAGTAAAACTGTCACTATCTGCAAATGACATGATACTGTATATAGAAAACCTTAAATACACCACCAAAAAACTATTAGAACTAATAAATAAATTCCATAAAGTCACAGGATACAAATCTATATACAGAAGTCTGCTGCATTTCTACACATTAATAATGAGCTATCAGAAAAAAATTTAAAAAAATCCCATTTATAATTGAATAAAAAAGGAATAAAATGCCTAGGAATAAATTTAACCAAGGAGGTGAAAAACCTGTTCTCCAAAATCTATAAGACATTGATGAAAGAAATTGAAGAAGACACAAATAAATGGAAAGATATATGGTGCTCATTGATTGGAAGAATTACAATAATATTGTTAAAATGACCATACAGCCCAAAGCAATCTAAAGATTCAATGCAATCCCTATCAAAATATTGATGACATTTTTCACAAAATCAGAACAAAGAATCCTAAAATTCATATGGAACCATGAAAGACCCTAAATAGCCAAAGCAATCTTGAGAAAGAACAGAGCTGGAGGTATCATGCTTTCTGATTGCAAACAATATTACAAAGCTATAGTAATCAAAACAGTATGGTAGTCATACAAAAACAGACAAATAGATCAATGGAACAGAGTAGAAAGCCCAGAAGTAAACCCATGCTTATATGGTCAATTAATCTATGACAAAGGAGGCAAGACTATAAAGTGAGAAAAAGACAATCTCTTCAATAACGGTGTTGGGAAAACTGGACAGATACACACAAAAGAATAAAACTGGACCACTTTCTTACACCGTATATAAAAATAAATTCAAAATAGGTTAAAGACTTAAAATATAAGACCTGAAACCATAAAAGTCCTAGAGGAAAACATAGGCAATAAACCCTTTGACATTGGTCTTAGCAATATCTCTTTGTATCTGTTGCCACAAGCAAGGGAAACAAAAGCCAAAATAAACAATTGTACTATATCAAACTGAAAATCTTTTGCACAGTGAAGGAAGCCATTAATGAAATGAAAAGGCAGTTTACTGAGTGGGAGAAGCTATATGTAAATGATATATCTGATAAGAGGTTAATATCCCAAATATACAAAGAACCCATAAAACTCAATATCAGAAAAGCAAGCAATCTGATTTAATAATGGGCAGAGAACCTGAATAGACATTTTTCCAAAGAAGACATACAGATGGCCAAAAGACACATTAAAAGATACTTCATATCACTAATTATCAGGATAATGCAAATCAAAACCATAAGATACCACCTCACACCTGTCAGAATGGTTATTATCAAAAAGACAACAAATAAGGTGCTGGTGCTGGTGTTGTGAAGAAAAAGGAACCCTCATATGTTATTGGTGGGAATGTAAATTAGCGCAGTCATTATAGAAAATGGTATGGAGTTTCCTCAAAAAATTAAAAATAGAACTACTATATGATCCAGCATTTCCACTCCTGGAAATCTCTCTGAAGAAAACAAAAACACTAATTCAAAGAGATATATGCACACCTGTGTTCATTTCAGCATTATTTACAACAGGCAAATGTGGAAGTAACCTAAGTTTCCATCAACAGATGAATAAATATAAAGAAGAAAGGGTATATGTGTGTGTGTGTGTGTGTATATATATATATATATATATATATAATGGAATATTAGCCATAAAGAAGAATGAAATCTTGCAGTTTGCAACAACACGGATGGATCTAGAGGGTATTATGCTAAGTGAAATAATCAGACACAGAAAGACAAATGATATACAATTTCATTTACATGTAGAATCCAAAATCAAAATAAATGAACAAACATAACAAAGCAGAAACTGAGTCGTAGATACAAAAAACAAACTGGTGGTTGTCAGAGGGGAGGGTGATGGTGAAATAGAAGAGAATAAGTAAAAGGGATTAAGATGTACAAACTTCCAGTCATAGAATAAATAAGTCACAGGGATATAAGGTTCAACATAGAGAATTTTGTCAGTAATATAGTGATAAATTTGTACGGTGACAGATGGCTACTAAACTTACCGTGGAGATCATTTGGTGTTGTACATAAATGTCGAACCATTGTGTTGTACTCTTGAAACCAATATTGTATGTCAACTATACTTCAACAAAAAATAAAATCTCATAATTATTTTATTATTAAAGGCAGGTTGTAATCTATATAATACTAGTTCAATTTTGTAATTAAAATTATTTATGTATGCATAGTCAAAAGCATGTATAAATCTACATCAAAATTTTAATATTGTCTATATCTAGATTGTGGAATTCTAAGTTTTAATTTTTTTATTATTTATTAATTTTCTATGATGTTCACGTAATATTTCTATAATCTGAAAGTATCTACATAACAAAAGGGATAAGAAATTTATATGGGACCTCTTTGATCTTTTGGATGAATGTTGTTTTTCTCAATGTTGTCTACTTCTACTTCACAGGTTTTATTTGAGTGTCTTGTGTGCCCAGCATCATGGTAAGCACTTAGAAATACTTAATATACAGGCAATATTTTCCCCTCTCTCCTTCATTCCCTCCCTCCCACTCTCACTTCCTTTCCTTCTTCCTCCCTTTTTCCTTTCTTTCCAACTATATGCAAGACACTGTGGAAGGTACTAGAAATACAAAAGAGAATAACCTTGAAGTTTTTGTTCTCTTATAACTCGCAGTCCAGAAACGTAACAAACACATAAATTGACATTTATAATACAGTGTACAGATGGTATGTGAAAGCATTGTAGAGATTGACATTGCTCGAGTAATGAGTGAAGGACTCACAGAAGAAAGCCAAGGACATACATAAATAATTGAGCACACCTATTCCACATCAGGTAATTCTCTAAATGCTATACACATATTTAACTGAAGCCTCAAAAACAGAACTCTCCTAGTTTTCCCCATCTCAATAAATGGCACCGCCATCCACCTGATTGAAGCCACACTAGAAGATTTCCTTTAATTCCTCTGTTTTCTTTAAACCTCTCTCTTCCTGCCTCATAACCAAACCACCAGCAATCCCACCAACCTGACTCCTAAAATATAACCCAAATCTATCCCCTTCTTTTCACTGCTATCACTACCACTCTACTCCAAAATGTCATCATCTTTCACCTGGATTGCTATGGTACCTCCCATCTTGTCTCCTTGATTGTACTCCTCACCCTCCTCCAATTCATTCTCCACATAGTATCTAGAGTCATCTCTTAAAATGCAAAGTAGATCATGCCCTTTACTGCTTGAAATCCCTCTAATGACTTCCCATTATACCATATGATCTGGCCTTAACCTACTTCTTCAACCTCAGCTTCTTCCATTCACCCTTTAGTTCACACATCTCCAAGCGTATCGGCCTTCTTACTGTTCCTTAGATAGTTTGTTTCCACCTTAAGGCCTTTGCAGTTGATGTTACTTCTTCCTGAAATGCTGTCAACTGATGATTTTACCACATTAGGGTTCCTTCGTATTAAGGTCCAGCTCAAATGCCACTTTCTTGTGAGGCGTTGTCTGATCTCCAACCCAAATATAAATCACTCAATTCCACCCCAGTAACTCTCTAAAATATTACCAGTTTCCTTTCTTTCTAGCCCTTATTTCAATCTGAACTTATATATTCACTTACTTATTTTCTGTTTCCCCACACTACAATATAAGTTCATTGAGGGAAAAAATAAAAGGTCAAATCTACCTTACTAACCACCTTATCTTCTGTACCTAGAGCAAAGTATGGCACATAAGTAAGTACTCAATAAATATTTGTCAAATTAATTAATAGATAAATATCCTCATAACAAACTTTGGAAGTGGGTACCAATTAAATGCCATTTTGCAGATGAAGACACAAAGGTTGAGGGAGGTTAAGTAACTTGCCCAAGCTTATAATACTTGTAAGTGTCAGAGCCAAGATATTAACTCAGATTTGTCCTTTTACTAATGTCAAAATGGTTGGAGGAACAGGAGCTTTCAAGAAAGATGGATAAATAATTCACAAAGCAGGAAAGGGATCAGAGTGAATTAATGAAAACCGAGGAGAACTAGAAGAGTTTCAAAAAGAATAATAGTGTGGAATGTCACAGAGAACTGAAGAGAGGGGAAGAACAATAATATTTAACATTTACTGAGCCAGGAACTGCATCAAGTCCTGGATATACATTATCATATTTAATCTTCACATCAACCCTATGAGGTAGGTACCATTATTATCACCATTTTACAAAAATCAGCTAGGTTGCCAAAGATCATAAAACTAATGTATGGTGGAACAGATTAAATCCAGATGTCACTTCAGTTGCCAATTAAATGATCATTGGTGCATTTATTAGCAAGAGCAATTTCTTAAGGGCAACAGCCAGACTGCAGTGGGTTAAGGCATAGTTGGTAAAAAAAAAAAAAATGCTGATAGATTGCATATCACTCTTCCTAGTTCACTGGTTTGAGTGGAAGACAAGGTAACTGGAAATAGACACAGGGTCAAAGTTTTTTTTTTTTTAATATGGAAGAACCTTGAGCATGCCATGATTAAGTCCAATGTGGGCTTAAATTTCTTAATCTCATATTTTTTGTTATTGATTTCACAGTTCATACATTTTGCTTTTCATCTTCATAAGTTGTAAAAAGTATTTTTTGTTTATCATAAAAAACCTAATCTAAGAACTCCAAGCCATCAAGGATTCCCCACACTAAACATTCATACACTTTCATATTATGTATAGTAGGGAGTCTCCAGGCAGGGCAATGAAGGAGATCACTCCGTCTGCCTTGGATGCCCATCCTATGAAAAGTTATTACAAAAAGAAAAGTTATTACAAAAACAAAAGGCATTGCTTTTGTTTTCCTTGAGGGCATTGTAACACATGGAATTGAAGTAAAATCAAAACAAACCAAACCTTTAAATTAAGGAAATAATCAGTTGAACTAAGCCATAGACTATTACTGAAAATGCTCACCAAAATGTTACTTGTTTTGGTTATCTGCAGTTTGTAGGGGAAGCAATTAACCAGATTTTCATGTGGAAAAATAAGCAATCTGAGGCTCACTTCTCTACTTGCTGCCAGGGTCCATCAACTCTACCTTCTCCTAGGTTCCCAAATCACAACCCAAATCACAGTAGAGTAGGGATAGAACTCTTGGCAGACAAAGGAAAGGATAATGAAAGCAGTGTCCCAGAAAAACAAGATTGGTTTAGTAGATTGCTTCTGGGAAATAGGAGATTAAAGAACTTTAAATCTTATAATCTAGATGCAGGGTCCTAGAGGAGATATAATGTGATCTAGACAAGGAGAAAATGAGTTGCTTAGTCAGCACTTTCTTTAGGCTCTCAGCTCAGTGGAGAGAAATAAGTTGTGACATTCAGGTTTTACTCTAGGTCATTCCAACCAGCTCACAAGAAATGTAAAGTAGGAAAGAAGACTATTTATTTTCATTCATGAATAGCAAGGAAAGCACAATGAGTACCTTGCTCCTGATTTTTTTGTGAAGAGATAATCCACTTTAGGAAGTCAATCATGAAAGTAGAGCATTACATGAGTGGAGAATCTACAGAATATTCCAGTTGAACAAACTCAATTTTAATATTGAAAAGCTATAATAAAGAGCTGATATTTATTTTAAAGTTTTCACAAATGATTTTTTTTCACTTTTTAAGTACCAAAAAGTCATATCACTATTTGGTAAAGAAAACAAAACAAAACAAAAAACTATAAACAGGCATAGGGAGTCTCTGATACACTAAAAAAGATTCTGGCTTTGAAAAAATGTGTATATATATATCTGATAACAAAAAAATGCAATATTGTGAAAATATAGTTCACCACAAAAAAAGCTTAAAATTTCAATTCTTTAAAAATGCTGTTAAAAAATCAAAATCTATAACTATCCACCTGATTCTGGAAATTAGACTTCCACATCATTACAAGAAGTGTATATAATATAAATAAAACATTATAAAATTCCCAGTATTCATTTGACCAGGGTTGAAGCATAAAAGAACTAAAGAGTTAAAGAATGTCAGCAACCCAGTTATTACTACATGTATCAATTATTAAAGCAGTAGGCTCTGTCACATCTTACATACTCAGGGTGAGACATATTTAAAAGTGATACCTGCACCAGAGTAAAACGTGTATTGAAAAGGAATGAATAGGTAGGTGTGGATATATGCATTCAGTTTTAACATGGGATTTTCTTTAACAAAATAAAATATCTATTCAAAAGTTTGCTTCTTCCACGTTGAGATATGGAAGAAGATATGTTTGTTCTTAATTCTAATTGGCAGTAATGGTCTCACCAAGTTCAGACCGATTCCTGGTCTTCTCCTTCACTGCTTCATGGCTGAAGTGTATATATGCTAAAATGAACAAAACAGAAAGTTTAAAACTAAATATTTCAGAAGTCTGTCAACGTCCAGGGTCTAGGGATGTCCGTGACCAAGTTTACAACTCTGTCTGCCTCCAAGGGCTGGAAACTCAGGCTTTGGCCAGGAGCACAGTGAAGCTAACTAGCCCTCCTGGGGACTTAATCCTCAACTTCTACTTCATTAAAACGAAACTCAAACCAAGTGAACTAACCAACCCCTGTAAAATGTTCAGTCTCAGTGAACAAGTTCATTTTACGTTTGGAAAATGCTAGCAGTCAACGCTATGAAATCCATACATGAGCTTAAATCAAAGCTGTTCAGAATCAACCAAGAGAGAATCTCAAAGGAGTCTGAGAGGTTAGAAATATGGTCAGGAAATAACTAAAATTCATCCTGAACCAAGGCCTGATAACTGCATACATCTGCAGCCAAATACTCTCAGACACAGGCAACTGGGAAATGGGAGGCTTTTGGAAAACAGCAAAATCCAGGGAGACCAAGAGGCAAGGGTTTTTTCAGCTAATATGCAGAGAAATGGTCAGGGCTTGGGACAGGCTCTATATTTGAGGGTGAGTGTAAAGGACAGTTCATTGGTCTGAGGGACTGAGAGATTCAAATGAAAGCAGATTTCAGATTAAAGAAAAAAAATACTGCACTGGCAAATAGACACAAACTAAATCATCCACCCAAATTTTTACTAATGTTGTTGTTTTTATATTTAAAACTATTATAAAAAGCACAATAATGAGTACTTGCTATGTGCCAGGCACGTTGATAAAGCTCTGCCTGGATTAATTCTGAAAACAATCCTGTGAGGTAAGTACTATTTTAGTCCCATTTTACTGATGGAACTGAAGCACAGAGAGATGAGACACAAAGAAAATGGAAGTAATCATTTTTTGTTGATATAAGAAACAATTTATCCTTATTGGAACATTTGTTCAATTTAAGTAAGTTTACTCATTTAATATAAGTAATGTGGGAGGACAAGGGGAAGATGGCGGAAGAGTAAGACACAGAGATCACCTTGCTCCCCACAGATACACCAGAAATACATCTACACGTGGAACGACTCCTACAGAACACCTACTGAAGGCTGGCAGAAGACCTCAGACCTCCCAAAAGGCAAGAAACTCCCCATGTACCTGGGTAGGGCACAAGAGAAAAAGAAAAAACAGAGAAAAAAGAATAGGGACTGGACCTGCACCAGTGGGAGGGAGCTGTGAAGGAGGAAAGGTTTCCACACACTAGAAGCCCCTTCGCAGTCGGAGACTGCGGGTGGCAGAGCAGGGAGCTACGGGGCCGCAGAAGAGAGCGCAGCAACAGGGGTGCAGAGGGAAAAGCGGGGAGATTTCCACACAGAGGATCCGTGCCGACCAGCACTCACCAGCCTGAGAGGCTTGTCTGCTCACCCGCCGGGGAGGGTGGGGCTGCGAGCTGAGGCTCAGGCTTTGGACTGAGCACAGGGAGAGGACTGGGGTTGGCTGCGTGAACAAAGCCTGAAGGGGTTAGTGCACCACGGTTAGCCGGGAGGGAGTCCAGGAAAAGGTCTGGAGCTGCCGAAGAGGCAAGAGAATTTTTCTTCCCTCTTTGTTTCCTGGTGCACTAGGAGAGGGGATTAAGAGCACTGCTTAAAGGAGCTCCAGAGATGGGCACGAGGCAAGGCTAAAAGCGCGGGCCCCAGAGACGGGCAGGAGACGCTAAGGCTGATGCTGGAACCACCAAGAAGCCTGTGTGCAAGCACAGGTCACTATCCACACCTCCCTTCCGGGGAGACTGTGCAGCCCGCCACTGCCAGGTTCCCAGGATCCAGGGACAACTTCCCTGGGAGAATGCACGGTGAGCCTCAGGCTGGTGCAAAGTCTCATCGGCCTCTGCCGCTGCAGGCTCGCCCCGCACTCCATGCCCCTCCCTCCCCACGGCCTGAGTGGGCTAGAGCCCCCAAATGAGCAGCTCCTTTAACCCTGTCCTGTCTGAGCAAAAAACAGATGCCCTCCATCGACCTACACGCAGAGGCGGGGCCAAATCCAAAGCTGAGCAGCTGGGAGCTGTGAGAACAAAGAAGAGAAAGGGAAATCTCTCCCAGCAGCCTCAGAAGCAGTGGATTAAAGCTCCATAATCAACTTAAAGTGCCCTGAATCTGTAGAATATATGAATAGACAACGAATCATCCCAAATTGAGGAGGTAGACTTTGAGAGCAAGATTTATGATTTTTTCCCCTTTTCCTCTTTCTGTGAATGTGTATGTGTATGCTTCTGTGTGAGATTTTGGCTGTATAGCTTTGCTTCCACCATTTGTCCTAGGGTTCTGTCAGTCTTATTTTTTTTAATTTTTTTTCTTAATAATTATTTTTAATTTTAATAACTTTATTTTATTTTACTTTATCTTCTTTCTTTCTTTCTTTCTTTCTTCCTACTTCTACTAATTCTTTCTCTCTACTTTTTCTCCCTTTTATTCTGAGCCACGTGGATGAAAGGCTCTTGGTGCTGCAGCCAGGACTCAGTGCTGTGCCTCTGAGGTGGGAGAGCCAACTTCAGGACACTGGTCAACAAGAGACCTCCCAGCTCCACATAATATCAAATGGTGAAAATCTCCCAGAGATCTCCATCTCAACGCAAGCACCCAGCTTCACTCAGTGACCTGCAAGCTACAGTGCTGGACACCCTATGCCAAACAACTAGTGAAACAAGAACACAACCCCACCCATTAGCAGGAAGGGTGCCTAAAATCATAAGTCCACAGACACCCCAAAACAAACCACTAGACATGGACCTGCCCACCAGAGAGACAAGATACAGCCTCATCCATCAGAACACAGGCACTAGTCCCTTCCACCAGGAAGCCTACACAACCCACTGAACCAACCTTAGCCACTGGGGACAGACACCAAAAACAACAGGAACTACGAACCTGCAGCCTGCAAAAAGGAGACCCCCAACACAGTAAGATAAGCAAAATGAGAAGACAGAAAAACACACAGCAGATGAAGAAGCAAGATAAAAACCCACCAGACATAACAAATGAAGAGGAAATAGGCAGTCTACCTGAAAAAGAATTCAGAATAATGATAGTAAAGATGATATAAAATCTTGGAAATAGAATAGACAAAATGCAAGAAACATTTAACAAGGACCTAGAAGAACTAAAGATGAAACAAACAATGATGAACAACACAATAAATGCAATGAAAAATACTCTAGATGGGATCCATAGCAGAATAACTGAGGCAGAAGAACGGATAGGTGAACTGGAAGATTAAATAGTGGAAATAATTACTGCAGAGCAGAAAAAAAAAAAAGAGAATGAAAAGAACCGAGGAGAGTTTCAGAGACCTCTGGGACAACATTAAACGCACCAACATTCAAATTACAGGGGATCTGGAACAAGAAGAGAAAAAGAAAGGAACTGAGAAAATATTTGAAGAGATTATAGTTGAGAACTTCCCTAATATGGGAAACGAAATAGTTAATCAAGTCCAGGAACCACAGAAAGTCCCATACAGGATATATCCAAGGGGAAACACACCAAGACACATATTAATCAAACTGTCAAAAATTAAATACAAAGAAAGCATATTAAAAGCACCAAGGGAAAAACAACAAATAACACACAAGGGAATCCCCATAAGGTTAACAGCTGATCTTTCAGCAGAAACACTGCAAACCAGAAGTGAGTGGCAGGACATATTTAAAGTGATGAAGGAGAAAAAGCTGCAACCAAGATTACTCTACCCAGCAAGGATCTCATTCATATTTGATGGAGAAATTAAAACTTTTACAGACAAGAAAAAGCTGAGAGAGTTCAGCACCACCAAACCAGTTTTACAACAAATGCTAAAGGAACTTTTCTAGGCAAGAAACACAAGAGAAGGACAATACCGACAATAACGAACCCAAAACAATTAAGAAAATAGGAATAGGAATATACATATCGATAATTACCTTAAATGTAAATGGATTAAATGCTCCCACCAAAAGACACAGATTGGCTGAATGGATACAAAAACAAGACCCATATATATGCTGTCTACAAGAGATCCACTTCAGACCTAGGGACACATACAGACTGAAAGTAAGGGGATGGAAAAAGATATTCCATGCAAATGGAAACCAAAAGAAAGCTGGAGTAGCAATTCTCATATCAGACAAAATAGACTTTAAAATAAAGACTATTAGAAGAGACAAAGAAGGACACTACATAATGATCAAAGGATCGATCCAAGAAGAAGATATAACAACTGTAAATATTTATGCACCCAATATAGGAGCACCTCAATACATAAGGCAAATACTAACAACCATAAAAGGGGAAATCGACAGTAACACATTCATAGTAGGGGACTTTAACACCCCATTTTCACCAATGGACATTTGTCCAAAATGAAAATAAATAAGGAAACACAAGCTTTAAATGATACCTTAAACAAGATGGAATTAATTGATATTTATAGGACACTCCATACAAAAACGACAGAATACACATTTATCTCAAGTGTTCATGGAACATTCTCCAGGATAGATCATGTCTTGGGTCACAAATCAAGCCTTGGTAAATTTAGGAAAATTGACATTATATCAAGTATCTTTTCCAACCACAACACTATGAGAGTAGATATCAATTACAAGGAAAGATCTGTAAAAATTAAAAACACATGGAGGCTAAACAATACACTACTTAACAACGAAGTGATCACTGAAGAAATCAAAGAGGGAATAAAAAAATACCTAGAAACAAATGACAATGGAGACACGATGATGCCAAACCTATGGGATGCAGCAAAAGGAGTTCTAAGAGGGAAGTTTATACCAATACAAGCCCACCTTAAGAAACAGGAAACATCTCGAATAAACAACCTAACCTTGCACCTAAAGCAATTAGAGAAAGAAGAACAAAAAAAAACCCAAAATTAGCAGAAGGAAAGAAATCACAAAAATCAGATCAGAAATAAATGAAAAAGAAATGAAGGAAACGATAGCAAAGATCAATAAAACTAAAAGCTGGTTCTTTGAAAGGATAAACAAAATTGATAAACCATTAGCCAGACTTATCAAGACAAAAAGGGAGAAGACTCAAATCAATAGAATTAGAAATGAAAAAGGAGAAGTAACAACTGACACTGCAGAAATACAAAAGATCATGAGAGATTACTACAAGCAACTCTATGCCATGAAAATGGACAAACTGGAAGAAATGGACAAATTCTTAGAAATGCACAACCTGCCAAGAACGAATCAGGAAGAAATAGAAAATATGAACAGACAAATCACAAGCACTGAAATTGAAACTGTGATTAAAAATCTTCCAACAAACAAAAGCCCAGGACCAGATGGCTTCACAGGCAAATTCTATCAAACATTTAGAGAACAGCTAACACCTATACTTCTCAAACTTTTCCAAAATATAGCAGAGGGAGGAACACTCCCAAATTCATTCTACGAGGACGCCATCACCTTGATACCAAAACCAGACAAAGATGTCACAAAGAAAGAAAACTACAGGCTAATATCACTGATGAACATAGATGCGAAAATCCTCAACAAAATACTAGCAAACAGAATCCAACAGCACATTAAAAGCATCATACACCATGGACAGGTGGGGTTTATTCCAGGAATGCAAGGATTCTTCAATATATGCAAATCAATCAATGTGATAAACCATATTACCAAATTGAAGGAGAATAACCATATGATCATCCCAATAGATGCAGAGAAAGCTTTTGACAAAATTCAACACCCATTTATGATAAAAACCCTGCAGGAAGTAGGCATAGAGGGAACTTTCCTCAACATAATAAAGGCCATATATGACAAACCCACAGCCAACATCATTCTCAATGGTGAAAAACTGAAAGCATTTCCACTAACATCAGGAAGAAGACAAGGCTGCCCACTCTCACCACTCTTATTCAACATAATTTTGGAAGTTTTAGCCACAGCAATCAGAGAAGAAAAGGAAATAAAAGGTATCCAAGTTGGAAAAGAAGAAGTAAAGCTGTCACTGTTTGCAGATGACATGATACTATACATAGAGAATCCTAAAGATGCTACCAGAAAACTACTAGAGCTAATCAATGAATTTGGTAAAGTTGCAGGATACAAAATTAATGCATAGAAATCTCTGGCATTCTTATACACTAATGATGAAAAATCTGAAAGTGAAATCAAGAAAACACTCCCATTTACCATTGCAACAAAAAGAATAAAAAATCTAGGAATAAGCCTACCTAAGGAGACAAAAGACCTGTATGCAGAAAATTATAAGTCACTGATGAAAGTAATTAAAGATGATAGAAATAGATGGAGAGATATACCATGTTCTTGGATTGGAAGAATCAACATTGTGAAAATGACTCTATTACCCAAAGCAATCTACAGATTCAATGCAATCCCTACCAAATTACCACTGGCATTTTTCACAGAGCTAGAACAAAACATTTCACAATTTGTATGGAAACACAAAAGACCCCGAATAGCCAAAGCAATCTTGAGAACGGAAAATGGAGATGGAGGAATCAGGGTCCCTGACTTCACACTATACTGCAAAGCTACAGTAATCTAGAGATTATGGTACTGGCACAAAAACAGAAAGATCAGTGGAACAGGATAGAATGCCCAGAGATAAACCCACACACATATGGTCACCTTATCTTTGATAAAGGAGGCAGGAATGTACAGTAGAGAAAGGACAGTCTCTTCAATAAGTGGTGCTGGGAAAACTGGACAGGTACATGTAAAAGTATGAGATTAGACGACTCCCTAACACCATACACAAAAATAAGCTCAAAATGGATTAAAGACCTAAATGTAAGGCCAGTAACTATCAAACTCTTAGAGGAAAGCATAGGCAGAACACTCTATGACATAAATCACAGCAAGATCCTTTTTGACCCACCTCATAGAGAAATGGAAATAAAAACAAAAATAAACCAAATGGAACCTAATGAAACTTCAAAGCTTTTGAAGAGCAAAGGAAACCATAAACAAGACCAAAAGACAACCCTCAGAATGGGAGAAAATATTTGCAAATGAAGCAACTGACAAAGGATTAATCTCCAAAACATACAAGCAACTCATGCAGCTCAATAACAAAAAAACAAACTACCCAATCCAAAAATGGGCAGGAGACCTAAATAGACATTTCTCCAAAGAAGATATACAGACTGCCAACAAACACATGATAGAATGCTCAACATCATTAATCATTAGAGAAATGCAAATCAAAATTACAATGAGATATCATCTCACACCAGTCAGAATGACCATCATCAAAAAATCTAGAAAGAGTAAATGCTGGAGAGGGTATGAAGAAATGGAACACTCTTTCACTGCTGGTGGGAATGTGAATTGGTACAGCCACTATGGAAAACAGTATGGAGGTTCCTTAAAAAACTACAAATAGAACTACCATATGACCCAGCAATCCCACTACTGGGCATATACCCTGAGAAAACCATAATTCAAAAAGAGTCATGTAGCAAAATGTTCATTGCAGCTCTATTTACAATAGCACGGAGATGGAATCAACCTATGTGCCCATGATTGGATGAATGGATAAAGAAGATGTGGCACATATATACAATGGAATATTACTCAGCCGTAAAAAGAAATGAAATTGAGCTATTTGTAATGAGGTGGATAGACCTAGAGTCTGTCACACAGAGTGAAGTAAGTCAGAAAGAGAAAGACAAATACTATATGCTAACACATATATACGGATTTTAAGGAAAAAAGTGTCATGAAGGACCTAGGGGTAAGAGAGGAATAAAGACACAGACCTACTAGAGAAAGGACTTGAGGATATGGGGAAGGGGAAGGGTGAGCTGTGACAAAGCGAGAGAGAGGCATGGGCATATATACACTACCAAACGTAAGGTAGATAGCTAGTGGGAAGCAGCCGCATAGCACAGGGAGATCAGCTCGGTGCTTTGTGACCGCCTCGAGGTGTGGGATAGGGAGGGTGGGAGGGAGGGAGATGCAAGAGGGAAGAGATATGGGAACATATGTATATCTATAACTGATTCACTTTGTTATAAAGCAGAAACTAACACACTATTGTAAAGCAATTATACCCCAATAAAGATGTTAAAAAAAAAAAGTTATGCTCCTCCTTCAGTAAATACACATCCCTCCCTTCTAATCTAATCTCACCAACTTTTTTTCCGAATTGTACATTTCTTGTTCTTAGCATCATGACATCTTGGTAAGCAGTATTACAGAGAAAATAAAAGATTTTTAAAAGCCAGAAAAAAAAAGGTAATGTGTTCCTTAAATTTTTGTATCTGCAAAGCCATTGAGAATTTCTATGAATCCAGGCTTCTCTTCCCCATTGCTCAATATTTATATTGAAAACATCAAAGTAACTGAAATTGTTAAAATGATCTTAAAGTCAGAGGGGAAGAGATGTCAAATACATACTCAGGTGACATAGTAGGCTTGCCTCATTCATGAGTATGAAACTTTTTGCTATCAACAGTGAATAATTAAAACTTCTAAAATTTCCTTCAAAGCATAGCCTCTCCGTCTCATCCTCTGTCCATTGGACTGCCCATGGTACCTCTGAGATCCCTGTTCTCCCATTTGTAAAATACGACTTTGAGAAGTTTTCAGCAAACTGAATAAATGAAGAAAAATATATACCCAAATGTTTTCATTCCAACTTCTAGCCTGAATCACCATTTTATAACTTTTCTAATAATCATAATACATTTATCAGTTTAAAATTTCTCATGCTGCTGAAATGTATCATTGATTCTAGAAAAATACTAATATGAACATCCTATTTTAGCTAGCTGTAAATGTATATTAATGGACAGTTTTTTAGTAAGGTAACAAAATTGCCAAGGATGATCATTTCTGTTGAAGCATGTTCAATACTATACAGGTTTACAAGACTATTTTGTTTGAATGCAATGACTTGATATCCAGAGTGTTTGACATAATAAATGCAAAATTATAATAGTAAAAGAGTATTGTGTTTCCCACCACTACTTAAGGTTTAATATCCTACTTAATTTGGCCTTAACTAAGTTACATTGCTGTGAAATTTGTTATTTTATACAATTTGGTATGAATCGTATAATATGTGGAGCAATTATCAAAATTTCATGATGTATCCTCATTACAAAGAATATTCACTTGACAGTAACAGATATTTCATCTTATCAAGTAGCAAGAAGAGAATAAAGGTGGAGTATAGAGAAATATTAAAAATAAACGCGGGACTTCCCTGGTGGTCCAGTGGTACAAAATCCACGTTGCAGTACAGGGAATGTGGGTTTGATCCCTGGCCAGGGAACTAAGATCCCACATGCCACAGGGCAACTAAGCCCACATGCCACAACTACTGAGCTCGCGCACCTCAACTAGAGCCCATGTGCCACAAACTACAGAGCCCATGTGCTCTGGAACTTGCGCGCCACAACTACAGAGCCCAAGGGCCCTGGAGCCTGCGTGCCACAACTAGAGAAGAGAAAACCCACACGCCACAACTAGAGATAAGCCCTCTCACAACAATGAAGATCCCACATGCCTCAACAAAGATCCCACGTGCTGCAACTAAGACCCGATACAGCCAAAAATAAAATAAATAAATAGTAAATAAATCTTAAAAAAATAAAATAAATGCAATATACATGTCAAAGGGAATTTAAGGCTGATTTTCATTCAGAAATGTTCACCTCCTACTGACTTGAATGAGTTGTAGATAAACCCATACATCTATTCCACTTAGTCATATTTGCTACAAAGAATATGGCAAGTATGCAGTACTCATCTAGAGGAACACAAACAACTTCAGAGGGGTTCTAATTTACAATTTCACTTCTTGATATTCTTAACAATCACAAAGTGAATTTCCACCTCAAAATTTCCTTGTGATAAAATACAAGTATATTTACCATCATACGTAATGTTTCATTAACTTACTCATCCTGGTAGAAGTATGTTGATAGGAAACAGATAGTTATCAATTATTATAAATGCCAGGAAAATGAAGTAATTGTCCAGATTCATTTCAATAAATATTTATTTAGAGCCTAGTATAATAAAAACATTGCTCTACAAGAAGAAAGGGAAAACACAGTTCTTTTCAGAGGACTCTGGAAGTAGAGTGCTTGAGTTCAAATCCTGATACTGGTGCTTACTAGGTGACTAGTAACATAGAATAAATTACAAAATCTCTTTCAGCCTCAATTTCACCATTTGTAAAGTGGTGATAATAATAGGGCCTACATAAGAGAAATGTTGTGAAATTAAGTAAAATAATCCATGTAAAGTTCTCAGTACAGTGCCTGGCATATACTAATTGCTCAGTAAGTGTTATCTATTGCTATTTTTATTCTATTTAGTAAAATAACACAAATGCAAGGTAAAATATGATCAGTGCTGCCAAAAATATTCAAAGTTCTAGAGGATTCAAAGAAAAAGGGGTTGAGACCTGTTGTAGGATTGGAAAAAAAAAGGTTTTTTTCTTATTTCACATATGAAATTCATATTTCAATGCCATATCAACTATTAGGGATGTAGAGGGGTCTGAAAAGGTTTATGGTCATTTATATGTAGGGGGAACAAGAATGATCAGAGTTCAGAAGTGACATATATATAGTATAAGTGGGAGGTAATAAATGTTACATTTTGGTTGAATTCCTGGTAGAAATGGGAGTAGGAAAAGACAAGGCAGAAGAGGTAGAATGGATCAATATTGTGCAGTGACTTGAACTTAAATGACAAGGCATCTATGCTTAATTTGATATGCCATTGGGGAGCTACAGAACAGTGCTGAGCAAGTGAGTCCCATGATCAGTTCAGCAACTGGTGAGGTAGATAAAATGTAGAAGATCAGGTAGGAAGCTATTGCAATGGTCTGTTAAAGAAAGGATACAAATATTTGACCAACAAAATTGGTAGTGGAAAAGAAAATCACAATAAAGTTAAGATGGACTTTGTTAAAGTAAATCCTACAAGACTTGGCTGGCAACTTACACAGTAGGCATGATACAAAAGGAGAAGAGGGGAGAGAAACCCAAAATTTCCTCATTTGGGGTCAGTGGCTATATTCAAGGCTTTTCTTGGTATCACTGGGGAGAAATCTCAATCAAGTTCTATGGAACATGACATGAAAAGAGAAACCAGGATCAAAAATTAGATCTGCAACCCATTAAATAGATGACTCATCTTAATGACCCACACCAGGCAAACAAACAAAACTAAAAGAAATGGGCTTGGAAATTAACACAATACTTTTATTGTCCCTGCTACCATACAAAGATGTTGCTTATTATTCAAGAAACCCTACTTGCCTTATATTAAATTTTTTACACCATCATTTTCAATAAGTTAATTAGTGGTCTTCTCGTACTTCTCTTTGTATAGCTGTTTCTTGACTGATTAGAGACCCATTGGCAATACATTAATAGCAAATGATGGGTCCAAATGTGATCAGGCCTCAGAATTACTGGACCAAAGGGTGAGATGTGACAAAGTGTCAACATTCACATCTAGTGGGTTTTAGCCACAGTAATACTTTGTCTTCTCTGTAATGCCATGGGGAAATTGTTAATGGCAAATAAAAGGAAAAACTATTTCCAATGCTTCCATAGGAAGTATTTCCCAAGAAATAGAAAAAAGTGTCATTTCTATTAGAAGGCAATATCATTAGGAAAACATTATCAGTGAAAACTTTATTCTTAAATGTGTATCTACAACCTCTTACATTCCTCAGGACAAATGACACACGTAAAATAATATCTTACAATATGTGGCCATAATTAACTGTGAAATTTCACATTCTGTTCAAATAAATCATTGCATAGCAGATTCCAATGACTACTGTGACCATTTTGCATCCAAAAGAGAAGTGACTGGGAGTCATTTTTAAATTAAATTGCAAATAACTCTCTATTCAATATATCAACTTTCACTTATATTTTGATAGATAGCCATCTTATTTAATAACTAAACCTTAAGTTATTAAAGGAGACTCAAATAAAAATTTAGCCACCTTCATTGGGCTGGTTATTTAAAAAAAACATTTAAACTAAAATCAAAGGAAATGTTAACTAGATCAAACAGAATTTCAATATAGTTACATAAATATTATCTGAAGAATCAAGTGTCTATATTTTAAAAAAATTTATAGTGAATTAATGTTTAAGTGTTCAAATATATTTTGCCTCCATATGGAGATCCTTAATATATTATTCACAACTTACTCTTTTAAAATTTACATATTGTGGTGAGCTTCCCTGGTGGTGCAGTGATTAAGAATCCGACTGCCAGTGCAGGCGACACAGGTTCAAGCCCTGGTCCGGGAAGATCCCACATGCCACAGGGCAACTAAGACTGTGCACCACAACGACTGAGCCTGCACTCTAGAGCCCATGAGACACAACTACTGAGTCTGCATGCTGCAAGTACTGAAGCCCGCATGCCTAGAGCTGGTGCTCCACAACAAGAGAAGCCACCGCAATGAGAAGCCTATGCACCACAATGAACAGTAACCCCTGCTCAACACAACTAGAGAAAGCCCGTGCACAGCAACGAAGATCCAGTGCAGCCAAAAAAAAATAAAAATAAATAAATAAATATATTTTTAAAAAAGTTAACATATGGTGGACCTTCAAGATGATGGAGGAGTAAGACGTAGAGATAACCTACCTCCCCACAAATACAATAAAAAGTACATCTACATGTCGAACAACTACTACAGAACACCTACTGAATGATGGCAGAAGACCTCAGACTTCCCAAAAGGCAAGAAAATACCCACGTACCTAGCCATGCAGCTGACAGGGTCTTGGTCCCCTAGCCAGGTGTTGGGCCCTAGCCTTGGATGTGGGAGAGCCAAGTCAAGGACATTGGACCACCAGAAACCTCCTGGACCCACATATTATCAATTGGTGAGAGCTTTCCCAGAGATCTTCACCTCAACATAAGACCTAGCTCCACACAAAGGCCAGCACCATCCAGTGCTGGATGTCCCATGCCGAAAAACTAGCAAGACAGGAACACAACCCCACCTATTAGCAGAGAGGCTGCCTAAAGTAATACTAAGTTCACAGACACCCCAAAACACACAAATGGATGAGGCCCTGCTTACCAAAAGGACAAGATCCAGCCCCACCCACCAGAACACAGGCATCAGATCCCTACACCAGGAAGTCTACACAAGCCACTGGACAAAACTCACCCACTAGGGACAGACACCAAAAAAGAAAGGGAAATAAGAACCACAGCCTGTGAAAAGGAGACCCCAAACAAACTAAGTTAATCAACATGAGAAAACAGAGAAATATGCAGCAGTTGAAGGAGCAAGGTAAAAACCCACCAGACCAAACAAATGAAGAGGAAACAGGCAGTCTACCTGAAAAAGAATTCAGAGTAATGATAGTAAAGATGATCCAAAATCTCGGAAATAGAATGGAAAAAATAAAAGAAACATTCAACAAGACTGTAGAAGAACTAACAAATAATGATGAACAGCACAATAAAGGAAACTAAAAATTCTCTAGAAGGAATCAATAGCACAATAACTGAGGCAGAAGAACGGACAAGTGACCTGGAAGATAAAATAGTGGAAATAACTGCAGCAGAGCAGAATAAAGAAAAAAGATGAAAAGAATTGAGGACAGACTTAGAGACCTCTGGGACAACATTAAATGCACCAACATTTGAATTATAGGGGTCCCAGAAGAAGAAGAGAAAAAGAAAGGGTCTGAGAAAATATTTCAAACAATTATAGTTGAAAACTTCACTAACAGGGGAAAGGAAATAGTCAATCAAGTCCAGGAAGCAAAGAGAGTCCCATAGAGGATATATCCAAGGAGAAACATGCCAAGGCACATATTAATCAAACTATCAAAAATCAAATTCAAAGAAAAAATATTAAAAACTGTAAGGGAAAAGCAACAAATAACATACAAGGGAAACCCCATAAGGATAACAGCTGATCCTTCATCAGAAATTCTGCAAGCCAGAAGGGAGCGGCACAGCATATTTAAAGGGATGAAAGGGAAAAATCTACAGCCAAGATTACTTTACCCAGCAAGGATCTCATTCAGATTCGATGGAGAAATTAACACCCTTACAGACAAGCAAAAGTTAAGAGAATTCAGCACCACCAAAAAAGCTTTACAACAAATGCTAAAGGAACTTCTCTAGGCAGGAAACAGAAGAGAAGAAAAAGAACTACAATCACAAACCCAAAACAATTAAGAAAATGGTAATAGGAACATACATATCAATAATTAACTTAAGTGTAAATGAATTAAATGCTCCAACCAAAAGACACAGACTGGCTCAATGGATACAAAACAAGACCCATATATATGCTGTCTACAAGAGACCCACTTCAGACCTAGGGGCACATACAGACTGAAAGTGAGGGGATACAAAAAGATATTCTATGAAAATGAAAATCAAAAGAAAGCTGGAGTAGCAATATGCATATCAGACAAAATAGACTTTAAAATAAGGACTATTACAAGAGACAAAGAAGGACACTACATAATGATCAAGGGATCAATCCAAGAAGAAGTTATAACAATTGTAAATGTTTATGCCCCCAACATAGGAGCACCTCACTACATAAGGCAAATGCTAACAGCCATAAAAGGGGAAATTGACAGTAACACATTCATAGTCGGGTAATTTAACACCCCATTTTCACCAATCACAGATAATCAAAAATGAAAATAAATAAGGAAACACAAGCTTTAAAAGACACCTTAGACCTGATAGACTTAATTGATATTTATAGGACACTCCATCCAAAAACAACAGGATACACTTTTTTCTCAAGTGCTCATGGAAAATTCTCCAGGATACACCACATATTGGGTCACAAATCAAGCCTTGGTAAACTTAAGAAAATTGAAATCGGATCAAGGTGCTTTTCTTACCACAATGGTATGAGACTAGATATCTGTTACAGGAAAAAAAACTAAAAAATACAGACACGTGGAGGCTAAACAATATGTTACTAAATATCAAAGAGATCACTGAAGAAACCAAAGGGGAAAACAAAAAATACCTAGAAACAAATGACAATGAAACACAACGACCCAAAACCTATGGGATTCAGCAAAAACAGTTCTAAGAGGGAAGTTTATAGCAATACAATCATACCTCAAGAAATGAGAAAAATCTCAAGGAAACAACCTAACCTTACACCTAAAGGGAAAAACCTACACCTAAAAGGAAAAGCCTACAGCCAAGGTTTTTGCCAATCTCTAAAGCAATCAGAGAAAGAAGAACAAAAAAAACCCCAAATTTAGCAGAAGGAAAGAAATCATGAAGATCAGATCAGAAATAAATGAAAAAGAAATGAATGAAACAATAGCAAAGATCAATAAAACTATCTTTGAGAAGATAAACAAAATGAATAAAACATTAGCCAGACTCATCAAGGAACAAAGGGAGAAGACTCAAATAAACAGAATTAAAAGTGAAAAAGGAAAAGTAACAACTAACACTGCAGAAAAACAAAGGATCATGAGAGACTACTACAAGCAACTATATGCCAATAAAATGGACAACCTGGATGAAATGGACAAATTCGTAGAAAAGTACAAACTTCCAAGACTGAACTAGGAAGAAATAGAAAGTGTGAACAGACCAATCACAAGCACTGAAATTGAAACTGTGATTAAAAATCTTCCACATATTTATATACACACGCATAACTTGGAGATATTGCATGTTTTAGATCCAGACCCCAGTAAAGCAAATATCATAATAAAGTTGAGTCACACAAAATTTTTTCTTCCCTAGTATATATAAAGTTAGATTTACACTTTACTTTTTTCTATTAAATGTGCAATAATAGCATTATGACTAAAAAACAATGTATGTACGTTAATTTTAAAATAATGCTGTTGGGAAAGGGTGCCGATAGATTTGATCAATCCAGGATTGCCACAGAACTTCAATTTTGTAAAAAATGCAATATCTGTGAAGCACAATAGAAAGAAGTATTCCTATTTAAAAAAAAAACAAAAAACCTACAACAAACAAAAGCCCAGAACTAGATGGCTTCACAGGCGAATTCTGTCAAATATTTAGAGAATAGCTAAGACCTATCCTTCTCAAACTCTTCCAAAATATAGCAGAGGGAGGAACGCTCCCAAACTCATTCTATGAGGCCACCATCACCCTGATACTAAAACCAGACAAAGATGTCACAAATAAAGAAAACTACAGGCCAATATCACTGATGAACATAGATGCAAAAATCCTCAACAAAATACTAGCAAACAGAATGCAACAGCACATTAAAAGGATCATACACCATGATCAAGTGAGGTTTATCCCAGGAATGCAAGGATTCTTCAATATAGGCAAATCAATCAATGTGATATACCATATTAACAAATTGAAAGGTAAAAACCATATAATAATCTCAATAGATGCAGAAAAAGCTTTTGACAAAATTCAACACCTATTTATGATAAAAACTCTCCAGAAAGTAGGCATAAGGGAACCTACCTCAAAATAATGAAGGCCATATATGACAACCCCACAGTCAACATTGTTTTCAATGGTGAAAAATTGAAACCCTTTCCTCTAAGATCAGGAGCAAGACAAGGTAATCCACTCTCACCACTATTATTCAACATAGTTTCAGAATTTTTAGCCGCAGCAATTAGAGAAGGTAAAGAAATAAAAGGAAGCCAAATTGGAAAATAAATAAAACTGTCACTGTTTGCAGATGACAAGTTACTCTACATAGAGAATCCTAAAGATTCTACAAGAAAACTACTAGAACTAATCAATGAACTTGGTAAAATAGCAGGATACAAAATTAATGCACAGAAATCTCTTGCATTCCTACACAATGATGATGAAAAATCTGAAAGAGAAATTAAAGAACCAATCCTATTTATGACTGCAACAAAAATAATAAAATACCTAGGAATAAACCTTCTTAAGGAGACAAAAGACATTTATGCAGAAAACTATAAGACACTGATGAAAGAAATCAAAGATGATACAAACATATAGAGAGATATATCATGCTCTTGGATTGGAAGAATCAACATTGTGAAAATGCCTCTACTACCCAAAGCAATCTACAGATTCAGTGCAATCCCTATCAAACTACCACTGGCATTTTTCACAGACCTAGAAGAAAAAAATTCACAATTTGTATGGAAACACAAAAGATCCCAAATAGCCAAAACAATCTTGACAAAAATATAACGGAGCTGGAGGAATCAGGCTCCCTGACTTCAGACTATACTACAAGGCTACAGTAATCATGACAGTATGGTACTGGCACAAAAATAGAAATATTGATCAATGGAACAGGATAGAATGCCCAGAGATTAACCCATGCACATATGGTCACCTTATCCTTGATAAAGGAGGAAAGAATAAATAATGGAGAAAAGACAGCTGCTTCAATAAGTGGTGCTGGGAGAACTGGACAGCTACTTGTGAAAGAATGAAATTAGAACACTTCCTAACACTATACACAAAAATAAACTGAAAATGGGTTAAAGACCTAAATGTAAGGCCAGACACTATAAACTCTTGACGGAAAATATAGGCAGAACACTGACATAAATCACAGCAAGATCCTTTTGGACCCATCTCCTAGGGAAATGAAATAAGAACAAAAAAACAAATGTGACCTGATGAAACGGAAAAACTTTTGCATAGCAAAGGAAACCATAAAAAAGACAAAAAGACAACCCTAAGAATGGGAGAAAATATTTGCAAACGAAATAACTGACAAAGGATTAATCTCCAAAATATTCAACAGCTCATGCAGCTCAATATCAGAAAAGCAAACAACCCAATTCAAAAATGGGCAGAAGACCTAAATAGACATTTCTCCAAAGAAGATATACAGATTGCCAACAAACACATGAAAGGGTGCTCAACATCACTCATCATTAGAGAAATGCAAATCAAAACTACAATGAGGTATCACCTCACACCAGTCAGAATGGCCACCATCAAAAAATCTACAAACAATTATTGCTGGAGAGGGTGTGGTGAAAAGGGAACCCTCTTGCCCTGTTGGTGGGAATGTAAATTGATACAGCCACTATGGAGAACAGTATGGAGGTTCCTTATAACAACTAAAAATAGAACTACCATATGACCCAGTAATCCCACTACTGGGCATATACCTGAAAAGCCATAATTCAAATAGAGTCATGTACCACAATGTTCATTCCAGCTCAATTTACAATAGCCAGGACATGGAAGCAACAGATGAATGGATAAAGAAGATATGGCACATATATACAATGGAATATTACTCAGCCATAAAAAGAAATGAAATTGAGTTATTTTTAGTGAGATAGATGGACTTAGATAGAGTCTGTCATACAGAGTGAAGCAAGTCAGAAAGTGTAAAACAAATACCGTATCCTAACAGATATATATGGAATCTAAAAAAAAAATGGTTCAAAAAACTTAGGGGCAGGACAGGAATAAAGATGCAGATGTCGAGAATGGATTTGAGGACATAGGGAGGGGGATTGGTAAACTGGGACGAAGTGAGAGTGTAGCATTGACATATATACACTACCAAGTGTAAAATAGATAGCTAGAGAGAAGCAGCCGTATAACCTAGGGAGATCAGCTCGGTGCTTTATGACCACCTAGTGGGGAGGGGCAGGGAGGGTGGGAGGGAGATGCAAGAGGAGTGGATATGGGGATATATGTATACATATAACTGGTTACTTTTTGTGTGTGTGTGTGTGGTACGTGGGCCTCTCTCTGTTGTGGCCTCTCCTGTTGCAGAGCACAGGCTCTGGAAGCGCAGGCTCAGCGGCCATGGCTCACGGACCCAGCAGCTCCACGGCATGTGGGATCTTCCTGGACCGGGGCATGAACCCGTGTCCCCTGCATTGGCAGGCGGACTCTCAACCACTGTGCCACAAGGGAAGCCCCAAACTAGCTACTTTTTATACAGCAGAAACTAACACAACATTGTAAAGCAATTATACTCCTATAAAGATGTTAAAGTAAATTAATTAATTAACTAAAATTAATGAATATTACACAATAACATTGCAGTTTTTAAGTAAATAACACCAGGTTTTTGAAGGGTAACATAAAAACAGAGCATAAACAGTGATGAATCTAAACTTTTCCAGTGTCTCAGAACCCAAGAATTAAGGTTGACAATTAACTGTCTAATAGTAATTAAAATTTAAGAACACTACTCAGGTGGCTCCATATTTACTACACTAATTTATTATCTTTTCACTGGAGCATCCATTTTGATTCATGTAGTTTCCAACTTTCACCTCATTACTGAGGAGAACAGAAAAGCATGTTTAGTTGTCTACCAAAACTCTGCTGTGTATATTCTTTTCTTGTGTTTATGCTAAGGATTCTGTTTCCATTCTGTACCTGAGGCTTCTGTTCCGTATTCTTTTTTCATGACCCATGAAACAGATGCATGCCTCTGATGATGTTGTGTCATTTCTCATGCAGGGTGTCTCTTAAATAGGTGCACTGGAGAACCTGAGTTAGCTCTCTAAGTATCATTCTAATATTACCTAAATATCTTTCCAAATTCCTCCCACACTTTCAGGTTCTCTTTCAAGTTCTTACAGCTGACACTTCAGCTAGGCAGAAACAATGGTTTGATTTGTCTCAGTTAACAAGCTCTATTTTATATATCATCAAAATGATACATTCTACCTGGCCATGATTCCACTTCTTTCACTACAATAGCTTCAATGATAATCAAGTTATTCTTGAGTCAACTTTAGTTCTTTTAGAGATTTATCTAGTGTAATATTGATCGCTGTAATGTAACTCAGGTGCCTTTTTAATTTTTGATACTTTCTTTCTGGCCATATAGACACAATACGTAACACATTTAATGTTTTCTACTTTATATTGATTTCATTTGAAACCTAGTTTGGGATTGATATGTGGCTCGTTATAACACAAAACTGTGCAGATATATCTTTTTCAGAATCAATGGCACATTAGTTTATGCCTGATGATACTAGATCCATTATTTTTACTTAAATATAGACCTAAGATATGCAGGACCATGAGGAAATGGATACTACATAATGCCAAATTAAACAAACAAATAAAACAGACTTGTGTAGCCTTCCAAATGTCAAGTAAGTGCACAAGTGTACATTAAAACTGATCGCTATCACACTTGATAGAAAGTTCTGTATTTTTTCCATTGTGCTTTTGTAACAGATCTAATATAAAACTTTATTAAATTTACCCATTTCTTCTAGGTTATCCAATTTATTGATGTATAATTGTTCATAGCAGTCCCTTATGATCTTTTGTATTTCTGTGGTATCAGTTATAATGTCTCTTCTTTCATTTATTATTTCAATTATTTGAGTCTTCTCTCTTTTTTCTTTGTCTAGCTAAGGGTTTGTCAATTTCATTCATCTTTTTAAAAAACTCTTAGTTTTCTCGATCTTTTCTACTGTATTTCTAGTCATTTAGTTTATTTATTTCTTCTCTAATTTTTATTATTTTCTTCCTTCTGCTAAGTTTGAGCTTAGTTTGCTCTTCTTTTTCTAGTTCTGTGAGGTGTAAAGATAGGTTGTTTATTTGAGGTCTTTTTTTCTTCATGTTCAATGCTATAATCTTCCCTCTTAGAACTGCTTTGGTGCATCCCATAAATTTTTTTATATTGTTTTTCCATTTTTCTTTGTCTTAAGTTTTTTTTATTTTTTATTTTTTGATTTCCTCTTTGACCCATTGGTTGTTCAGGGGTGTGCTGTTTAATTTCCAGCACATTTTCAGCATATTTCTGAACTTCCCAATTTTCCTCCTGTTATTGACAGTCCACAGCATACAGATATCAGCAGTCAGGTCAGCTCTGCTGGATTTGGAGAAGGCACACAACCTTGAACACTTCAGGCACTATCCTGAAGAGAATAACCCCCTAGGTTAAAATAAACAGCAGTCTATCAGCACCCAGCCTGGCTTTGCAGGATTGAGAAAAGGCACACAATCTTGCCAATTACAACAACATGGATGAACCTGGAGGACATTAAGCTAAGTGAAATAAGCCAGTTGCAGAATGACAGACATTGTATGGTCTCACTTATATGTGGAATCTAAAATAGTCAAACTCATAGAAGCAGAGAGCAGAATAGTGGCTGTCAAGGGCTGAGGGAAGGGGGAAATAGGGAGCTGATGGTCAGAGGATACAAAGTTTCAGTTATGCAAGACAAATAAGTTTTGGAGGTCAACCATACAGCTTAGTGCCTATAGCTAATGATACCATATTGTATACTTAAATTTTAAGAGGGTATATCTTATTATAATGTTCTTAACACACACAGACAAGTATAAACACACACAAATAATAATAAAGAGGGTGGGAGAAAACTTTGGGAGGTGATGTATACATCTGTAGTCCTGATGATGGTGATGGTTTCATGGGTATATAAATATGCCCAAACTCATCAAATTTGTATATAATAAATATGTACAGCTTCTTACATATCAATCCTACCTCAAAAAAAGTGGTTTGAAAATAAAGCTGGCAAAAAACTTCACTAAAATAAATCTGAGAATATTTTATTAACAAGTTTTTAATAAAAATAATAATGCTCATGCAGAAAATGCAAATAATACACAGAGTATAAAGTAAAAAAAAAAAAAGTTCTACTCTTCTCTTTCCCCCTTCCCTGGAAAAATCTACTGTAAACAATTTGTGTGTATCATGCTAGATAATATATGTATATTTAAAGTGTAGATATACATATATACATAACATGAAAAAACACAAGATAGATAGACTGGCTTGGTATATGTATAAAATACAAAGAGGATGGTCCTATCCAGATTATTATATTAACTGATTTTTCACATACTATATTGTGGACACATTTTTGCACCAATGTACATAGATCATTCTAATTATTTTCAAAGGCTATTAGTATTCATTTTTATGGATATACTATCATTTACATAATCAATGACCCATTCTCAGACAAATTCTTTACAGCTTTCACTATTACAAATAATGGAACAATACTTCAACATGCATATTGATGTACAGTTGTGAGTTTATCTCACAATGATAAACCAAAGCAACTTTCTAATGGTGGGATTGATAGAAAAATTTTGAACTTAAATTGACATATATTGGCAAATTACCCTCTCAGGTTGAACCAATATGTAATTCTACAAACAATAAATGAATGCCCATTTATATAAATCTTCACCAAAATTATGCACTAAGTTTTAAATTTTATAATTTAGAAATTAAAATGGTATCATCATTAGTTTTAATCTGATTTTATTTGTTAATGACTGAGGTTGAATAAAATTTCAAATATTTCTTTTCTGTAACTCTTTGAACATATACTTTGCCCCATTTTTTTTCTATTGTATCATTCATACTATTATTTTTCAATTTATAAGAACTCTTTGCTCATCCAGGAAATTTTATTTTAATTCACAAATATTTTTCATTTTGTCATTTCACACCTTAATGGTAATTTTCAATAAAATAATGTTTTCAGGTTTTAGTAGTCAATTTTATAGTATTTTATTTATGGCCTCTGAACCTTAGGATACCATTCCTCATGCCAAATTAAAAAAAGAAAATGCCTGTTTATTTCTAGTACTCTTTGCCTGTTTTCTTTTAACAGCTTCACTGAGGTATCAATTACCTACTCTAAAGTACACATTTAAAAAATGCAAACTTGGAAAAGTTTTAAAATATATATACACCTGTGAAACCATCCCCACAATCAAGATAGTGAAAATATCCATCACCCATAAAAGTTCCCAGGTGTCCCTTGGTAATCCATCCTTACTGCCCCTCCATCTCCCATTCCCAGGAACCCAACTACATATTTTCTGTCACTCCAGACTAGTTTAAATTTTCTAGAATTTTGTATCAACAAAAACATTCAATGTGAACTCTTTTTATTTTTTGGCCTAGATGCTTTCAGTCTGCACAGTTATTTTAAGATTCATCCATGTTGTGTGTAGCAATAGTTCATTCCTTTGTATTGCTGAGTTGTAGTCCATTGTACAGATGTAAAACAATTGATTTACCCATTTACCTGTTAATGGGTTGTTTGGATATTTCCCAGTTTTTGGTTATTACAGATAAAGCTGTACAAGTGTACAAGTCTTTTTATGGACATATGCTGTTATTTCTTTTGGGTAAATACCTAAATGTGGAATGACAGAATCATAATGAAGCTACCTGTTTAACATTTAAGAAACTGCAAAAATGTTTTCCAAAGTAGTTGCAACAAGAGAGATCATGATGGCAGAGTAAGAGGATGTGGAGCTTGCTTCCCCACCAGTGAACACATCAAAAATACATCTACATATGCAACAATTCTCACTGAAATCTAACTGGAAACTGGCAAAAGTACTCCTGTACAACTAAGGCTGTAAGAAAGTTACACACATAATTGGGTAGGAATCAAAGAAAAGCAATTGGGTAGGGAACTATGCCACTGGGAGGGGACTCAGAGGCAAAAGGAAATTACACAAGAGGACACCCACCCTGGGGAGTGAGTGGGTTGAGCCACAGACTAGATGCCCCAGTCCTGGGGTCCTATGTGTAGGAGACAAGTCCCTGTGGCTGGTTGGAGGACTACTGAAACAGATAGAAAGGCTAGAGAAACCTGGACTCTGCTCATGAGAATTGCATGCTCTTGCTGGCTTGCCTCTGAGGTGGGGTAGAGAGAGGTCTTCTCTAGTGGCTGCTGGGTTTCCTACGACCACCTCGATGCTCACCCCAGCCTGAGCTGAGTGAACACTCCAGCCCTGTTTGCTCCACACCATAGTGTGGCACTGGATCTGAGGTGGCCAGGACTGGAGAAAAGACTCAACCTTGGGATGCAGAAGTGACTCGGTCCTAGAACAGAGGCTGGGTGGTGTAGCAGTGGCCGTTCTTGGCACTTACTTCAGTGGTGTCCCAGAAGCAGCCCAGATTTCTGATGGCAGCCACTTTGCCACAGCTCACACCCCCAATATATGCAGAGAAACCACATGGGCCCCACCTCCACCACCAAGCAGTGGCGACTGAGAACAGTGATCAGCAATGAGAGACAAAGGAGTCTTGTCCCTGAGGCAGGACAGAAGGATGTCTGCTCTAGTGGCTGTTGGGTTTCCCGAGACCACCTTGCTGTGTGCCACAGCACAGGTCAAACAAATGCTCCAGCCCGGCTCAGTCCACTCCACAGTGCAGCACTGGATCTGGGACAGCCAGGAATAGGAAAAAAACTTGACCATGGGCTGCATCTGAGCCGAGCCAGACACCTACAGAGGCAGCACTTTGGCCCTCTGTATGCACATGGGCCCCACTTGCTTCAGGACTCCCCTCCTCTGGGGCAAAGATCTTGGTGTGGGGAGAGGAAAAACACTCTTAAAGGGAAAAGAGCCAGCTTGAGCCCAACATTCAGGGCTTCTGCTCCAGCAACTTGAGATCAGATCACAACCCCTTGATAGGGCAATGATGGTCACTGAGCAAAAAGGAAGTCCCACCTCACACCCAGTGCCAACTATAGCCACTTCATTTCCAAACTCACCCACCACCAAGGTGATAGCTGCCACAATGTGAGAATAGTTATGACTGGTGTCCATTTCAAAACCAGGCCTCCAACCAAAGGAATTGGGTACACACAGTCTGCATAAGAATGCTCTCACATATAAGAACACCTTTCAAGACCAAAATAGGTAACTGTTTCACCTAAACTCATAGAGGTAGAGAAAGCTAAGAAAAATGAAAAGGCAGAGGAAGTACTCTCAATTGAAAGAGCAAGAGAAACACCCTAAAAAAATAAATAATGAAAGAGAAATAAACAATTTACCAGATAAAAAATCCAAAACATTGGTAATAAAAATGTTAACTAAATAAGGGGAAAGAATTAATCTAACACAACATTTTAAAAAAGAAACAGAAAATATAAAAAAAGACCAATACAAAGTAAATAATTCAATACATAAAATTAAAAACACACTATAAGGAATGAATGACAGACTAAATGATACAGAAGAACACATAAGTGATCTGGAATATAGAATAATGGAAATCACCTAATCACAACAGAAAGAAAAACTAATTTTAAAAAATGAAAGAAAGCGAAGTAAGTCAGAAATAGAAAGACAAATATCATATGATATCACTTATGTGTGGAATATTAAACAATGATACAAATGAATTTACTTACAAAACGGAAATAGACTCACAGACATAGAAAGCAAACTTATGGCTACCAAAGGGGAAGTGGGGTAAGGGATAAAATAGGAGCTTGGGATTAACACATACACTCTCTATAAAATATATAAACAAGATCCTACTGTATAGCACAGGAAAATATATTCAACATCTTGTAATAACCTATAATGAAAAAGAATCTTAAAAAATATAAATAAATAAATAAATATATATATATATATATATATATATATATATATATATATATATATATCTGAACCACTTTGCTGTACACCCGAAAATACAACATTATAAATCAACTATACTTCAATAAAATAAAATATAAATGCAACTAGAGATTATCGTACTAAGTAAGTCAGAAAGAGAAAGACAAATACCATATGATATCACTTATATGTGGAATCTAAAATATGGCACAAATAAACTTATCTACAAAACAGAAACAGAATCATAGACATAGAGAACAGACTTGTGGTTGCCAAGGGGGAGCAAGGGAGGGAGAGGGATGGACTGGGAGTTTGGGATTGGTAGATGCAAACTATTACATTTAGAATGGATAAACTACAAGCTCCTAATGTATATAGCACAGGGAAATATATTCAATATCCTGTGATAAACCATAATGGAAAAGAATATAAAAAAAGAATGTATATATGTGTATAACTGAGTCACTTTGCTGTACAGCAGAGATAGGTACAACATTGTAAATCAACTATACTTCAATTAAACAAAAGAAATAAAAAATAATTTTAAAAAAAATTTTAAAAAAGAAAAGAAATTTAAGAGATCTCTGAGATAACATTAAGTATTTCAACATTTGCATCATAGGGGTTTCAGAAGGCGAAGAGAAAAAGTAGGTGATCGAAAATATATTTGAAGAAATTATGGCTAAAACATTACCAAACCTAAAGAAGAAAATAAGTATAAGAAGCACACATAGTCCCAAACTAGATGAACACAAACAGACCCATACCAAGGTATATCATAATTAACATGGCAAAAGTTAAAGATAAAGAGAGAATTCTAAAGGCAGCGAGAGAAAAACAAAGAGTCATATATAAGAGAATTCTCATAAGGCTATCATATCACTTCTCTGCAGAAACTTTGCAGGACAAAAGGGAGAGGCATGATATACTCAAAGAGGAAAGGCAAAAACCTGCAATTTACAATACCTTGTACAAAAAGATTATCATTTAGAATAGAAGGAGAGATAAAGAACTTCTCAGACAAGCAAAAACTATAAGAATTCATCAACACTAAATTTACCCTAAAATAAATGTTAAAGGGTCTTTAAATGAAAAAGAAATAATCATCTATAGGAAAGGGAAAATACCACTAGGAATGGCAAATACATAGTAAGAATAAAAGATCACTTAAATAAGACAGTATATACATTAAAAGACAAAAAAGTATGAAAATAACTATAACTACAATACACAATGAAGGGATAAGCATGAAGATTTAAAATGTGAGATCAAAAACACAAAATGTTGGGGAGAGGAGTAAAAAATGGAGATATTTTTAGAGTGTGTTTGAACTTAAATGGCTACCAGATTAAAAGAAGTAGATCTAATTATAGGTGAAAGTAATATGAACCCCATGGCAACTACAAATCAAAAACCTACTGTACATACACAAAAACCAAAAAGGAAGGAAAAGAAGCACACTACTAGAAAAAGAAAATCAACAAACCACCATGGTAGAAACAAAAAGAAGAAATGGGGGGGACCTTCAAGATGGCAGAGGAGATCGCCTTCCTCCCCACAAATACATAAAACATACATCTATATATGGAACAACTACTACAGAACACCTACTGAATGCTGGCAGAAGACCTCAAGACTTCCAAAAAGGCAAGAAAATCCTCACATAACTGGGTAGGGCAAAAGAAAAAAGAAAAAAGAGGGACAAAAAATAAGGGTGAGACCCGCACCTCTGGGAGGGAGCTGTGAAGGAGGAAAAGTTTCCACACACTAGGAAGACCCTTCACTGGTGGAGATGGGGTGGGTGGGGAGAGAAGCTTTGGAGCCATGGAAGAGACCACAGCAACAGGAGTGAGGAGGGCAAAGTGGAGAGATTCCCTCACAGAGGATTGGTGCCAACCAGCACTCACCAGCCTGAGAGGCTTGTCTGCTCACCCAGTGGGGTGGGTGGGGGCTGGGAGCTGAGGCTCAGGCTTCGGAGGTCAGATCCCAGGGAGAGGATTTGGGTTGGCTCCTTGAACACAGCCTGAAGGGGGCTAGTGCACCACAGCTAGCCAGGAGGGAGTCCAGGAAAAAACCTGGACCTGCTGAAGAGACAAGAGACCATTGTTTCAGGGTGTGCAAGGAGAGGGGATTCCTTCCCCATCTGCCCACAGAAGGCAGAGCACTGTCTAAACGAGCTCCAGAGACAGGTGAGAGCTGCGGCTATCAGCTCAGATACCAGAGATGGGCATGAAACTCTAACACTGCTGCTGCAATCACCAAGGAGCCTGTGTGCAAGCACAGGTCACTGTCCACAAACCAACCACCCCAGGAAACTGTGCAGCCCACCACTGACAGAGTCATGTGATCCAGGGACAAATTCCACAGGAGGACACACGGCATGCCTCAGACTATTGCAATGTCACACTGGCCTCTGCTGTTGGTGGTTACCCTGCATTCCGATTAGGACTACCATACCCCTACCTCCCCCTGGCCTGAATGAGCAAAAGTGCCCTAATCAGCTGTTTCTTTAACCCCTTCCTGTCTGGGCAGGGACCAGATGCCTGAGGGGGGCCTACATGCAGAGATAGGGTCAAAACCAAAGCTGAACACCAGGATCTGTGTGAACAAGGAAGAGAAAGGGAAAATTTTCCGTGCAGCCTCAGGAGCAGCGGATTAAATCTCCACAATCAACTTGATGTACCCTGCATCTGTGGAATACCTGAAAAGAAAATGAATCATCCCAAAATTGAGGCGGTGGACTTTGGGAGCAGCTATGGACTTGGGGTTTACTGTCTGTGACTGATTTGTTTCTGAATTTTATGTTTAGCTTAGTATAGTTTTTAGCACTTGTTATCATTGGTGAATTTGTTCATTGGTTTGGTTGCTCTCTTCTTTTTTTTATTATTATTACTTTTTTTAATTAAGAAATTTTCTTACTTTTTAAAATTTATCACTTTCTTTCTTTTTTTCTCTCGTTTTTTCTGAGCCATGTGGCTGACAGGGTCTTTGTGCTCTGGACTGGCATCAGGCCTGAGCGTCTGAGGTGGGAGAGCGAAGATGAGGACATTGAACCATCCAGAGAACTCGTGGACCCACATAATGTCAATTGGCAAGAGCTCTCCCAGACATCTCTGTCTCAACGCTAAGACCCAGTTCCACCCAACGGCCTGCAATCTCCAGTACTGGATGCCACATGCCAAACATTTAGCAAGAGAGTAACAAAACGCCTCCATTAGCAGAGAGGCTGGCTAAAATCATACTAAGTTCACAGACACCTCAAAACACATCACCAGATGTGACCCTGCCCAACAGAAGGACAAGATACAGGCCCACCAACAAGAGCACAGGCACCAGTCCTCTCCACCAGGAAGCCTACACAACCCACTGAACCAAACTTACCCACTGGGGGCAGACACCGAAAACAATGGGAACTACGAATGTGCAGCCTCTGAAAAGGAGACCCCAAAAACAGTAAGTTAAACAAAATGAGAAGACAGAGAAATATACAGCAGATGAAGGAGCAAGGTAAAACCCCACCAGACCAAACAAAGAAGAAAAAGGCAGTCTACCTGAAAAATAATTCAGAGTAATGATAGTAAAGATATCCAAAATCTTGGAAATAGCATGGAGAAAATATAAGAAATTTTTAACAAGGACTTAGAAGAACTAAAGAGCAAACAGACATTGACTAATCACACAATAAATGAAATTAAGAATTCTCTAGAAGGAATCAATAACAGAATAACTGAGGCAGAAGAACAGATAAGTGACCTGGAAGATAAAATAATGGAAATAACTATCGCAGACCAGAATAAAGAAAAAAGAATGAGAACAAATTGAGGACAGTCTCAGAGACTTCTGGGACAACATTAAATGCACCAACATTCTAATTATAGGGGTCCCAGAAGAAGAAGAGAAAAAAAAAAAGGTCTGGGAAAATATTTGAAGAGATTATAGTTGAAAACTTCCATAACATGGGAAAGGAAATAGCCAATCAAGTCCAGGAAGAACAGAGAGTCCTGTACAGGATAAATCCAAGGGAAACATGCCAAGACACATATTAATCAAACTATCAAAAATAAAATTCAAAAAAAAATTTAAAAGCAGCAAGGGAAAAGCAACAAATAACATACAAGGAAAACCTCATAATGTTAACAGCTGATCTTTCAGCAGAAACTCTGTAAGCCAGAAGGGAGTGGCAGGACATATTTAAAGGGATGAAAGGGAAAAAATTACAAACAAGATTACTCTACCCAGCAAGGATCTCATTCAGATTCAACGGACAAATTTAAAAATTTACAGAAAAGCAGAAGTTAAGAGAATTCAGCACAACCAAATGAGATCGGAACAAATGCTAAAGGAACTTCTCTCAGCAGGAAACAGAAGAGAAGTAAAAGACCAACAATAACAAATCCAAAACCATTAAGAAAATGGTAATGGGAACATACATAGTGATAATCACATTAAATGTAAAGGGATTAAATGATCCAACCAAAAGACACAGACTGGCTGAATGGAAACAAAACCAAGACCTGTATATATGCTCTCTACAAGAGACCTACTTCAGACCTAGGGACACATACAGACTGGAAGTGAGGGGATGGAAAAAAATATTCCATGCAAACGGAAATCAAAACAAAGCTGGAGTAGCTATGCTCATATCAGACAAAATAGACTTTTAAATGAAGACATTTACAAAAGATAAAGAAGGACACTAAATAATGATCAAGGGATCAATCCAAGAAGAAGTTACAACAATTGTAAATATTTATGCATGCAGTATAGGAGCACCTCGATACATAAGGCAAATGCTAACAGCCATAAAAGGGGAAATCAACAGTAACACAATAATAGTAGGGGAATTTTCACCAATGGACAGATCATCCAAAATAAAAATAAATAAGGAAACACAAGCTTTGAAAGACAATTTAGACCAGTTAGACTTAACTGATATTTATAGGGCACTCCATCCAAAAACACAGAATACAATTTCTTCTCAAGGGCTCATGGAACATTCTCCAGGATAGACCACAGCTTGGGTCAGAAATCAAGCCTTGGTAAATTTAAGAAAATTGAAATCCTATCAAGGTTCTTTTTTCTTACCACAATGCTATGAGATTAGATATCAATTACAAGAAAAAAAAACTGTAAAAAATGCAAACACATGGAGGCTAAACAATACACTACTAAATAATGAAGAGATCACTGAAGAAATCACAGAGAAATCAAAAACTACCTAGAAATAATTGACAAGGAAAACACAACAAACCAAAACCTACAGGATACAGAGAAAGCAGCTGTAAGAGGGAAGATTTTAGAAATACAACCCTACCTCAAGGAACCAGAAAAATCTCAAATAAACAACCTAAACTTACACCTAAAGCAATTAGACAAAGAAGAACAAAATACCCCAAAGTTAGCAGAAGGAAAGAAATCATAAAGATCAGATCAGAAATAAATGAAAAAGAAATGAAGGAAACAATAGCAAAGATCAATAAAACTAAAAGCTGGTTCCTTGAGAAGATAAACAAAATTGATAAACCATTAGCCAGACTCATCAAGGAAAAAAGGGAGAAGCCTCAAATCAACAGAATTAGAAATGAAAAAGGAGAAGTAACAACTGACACTGCAGAAATACAAAGGATCATGAGAGACTACTACAAGCTACTATATGCCAATAAAATGGACAACGTGGAAGAAATGGATAAATTTTTAGAAAACTACAAACTTCCCAGACTGAACCAGGAAGAAATACAAAGTATGAACAGACCAAACACAAGCACTGAAGTTGAAACTGTGATTAAAAATCTTCCAACATATTTATATACACAGGCATAACTTGGAGATATTGCAGGTTTATATCCAGACCTCAGTAAAGCAAATATCACAATAAAGTGAATCACTAGAATTTTTTTCTTTCCGAGGATACATAAAGTTAGATTTACACTGTACTTTTGTCTATTAAATGTGCAATAACGGTATCATGCCGAAAAAACCAATGTATGTACCTTTATTTTACAATAATGCTGCCGGGAAAATGGTGTCTATACACTTTCTCGATGCAGGGTTGCTACAGAACTTCCAATTTATAAAAAACGCAATACCTGTGAAGCACAATACAACTAAGTATTCCTATAAAAGAAAAAAGATCCTTCAACAAAGAAAAGCCCAGGACCAGATGGCTTCACAGGCGAATTCTATCAAACATTTAGAGAAGAGCTAACCCCCATCCTTCTCAAACTCTTCCGAATTTAAGCAGGGGGAGGAATACTCCCAAAGTCATTCTACAAGGTCACCATCACCCTGATACCAAAACCAGAAAAAGATGTCACAAAAAAGGAAAACTACAGGCCAATATCACTGATGAACATAGATGAAAAATCCTCAACAAAATACTAGCAAACAGAACGCAACAGCACATTAAAAGGATCATACAACATGATCAAGTGTGGTTTATCCCAGGAATGCAAGGATTCTTCAATATATGCAAATCAATGAATATGATACACCATATTAACAAACTGAAGGATAAAAACCATGTGATAATAGATGCACAAAAAGCTTTTGACAAAATTCAACACCCATGTTTGATAAAAACTCTCCAGAAAGTAGGCATAGAGGAAATCTATGTCAACATACTAAAGGCCATATAAGACAAACCAGAGCCAACATCAGTCTCAAGGGTGAAAAACTGAAACCCTTTCCTCTAAGATCAGGAACAAGACAAGGTTGCCCACTGTCACCACTATTATTCAACATAGTTTCAGAAGATTTACCCACAGCAATCAGAGAAGATATAGAAATAAAAGGAATGTGAATCAGAAAAGAAGAAGTAAAACTGTCACTGCTTGCAGATGACAAGTTACTATACATAGAGAATCCTAAAGATGTAACCAGAAAACTACAAGAGCTAATCAATGAATTTGGAAAAGTAGCAGGATGCAAAATTAATGCACAGAAATCTCTTGCATTCTTATACACTAATGATGAAAAATCTGAAAGAGAAATTAAGGAACCAATCCCATTTACCACTGCAAAAAAAGAATAAAATACCTAGGAATAAACCTTCCTAAGGAGACAAAAGACCTGTATGCAGAAATCTATAAGACACTGATGAAGGAAATCAAAGACAATACAGATGGAGAGATATACCATATTCTTGGATTGGAAGAATCAACATTGTGAAAATGACCATACTACCCAAAGCAATCTACAGATTCAATGCAATCCCTATCAAACTACCACTGGCATTTTTCACAGAACTAGAACAAAAAATTTCACACTTTGTATGGATACACAAAAGAACCCGAATAGCCAAAGCAATCTGGAGAAAGAAAAATGGAGATGGAGGAATCAGGGTCTCTGACTTCTGACTATACTACAAAGCTGCTGTAATCAAGACAGTATGGTACTGGCACAAAAGCAGAAATATAAATCAATGGAACAGGATAGAATGCCCAGAGATTAACCCATGCACATATGGTCACCTTATCTTTGATAAAGGAGGAAAGAATATACAATAGAGAAAAGACAGCTTCTTCAATAAGTGGTGCTGGGAAAACTGGACAGCTACATGTAAAAGAATGAAATTAGAACACCCCCTAACACCATACACAAAAATAAACTCTAAATGGATTAAAGATATAAATGTAAGGCCAGACACTATAAAACTCTTGGAGGAAAACATAGGCAGAACACTCTGATATAAATCACAGCAAGATCCTTTTTGACACACCTCCTAGAGAAATGGAAATAAAAACAAAAATAAACAAATGGGACCTAATGAAACTTCAAAGCTTTTGCACAGCAAAGGAAACCATAAACAAGACCAAAAGATAACACTCAGAGGGGAAGAAAATATTTGCAAATGAAGCAACTGACAAAGCATTAATCTCCAAAATTTACAAGGAGCACATTGAGCTCAATAAAAAAAAACAAACTACCCAATCCAAAAATGGGCAGAAGACCTAAATAGACATTTCTCCAAAGAAGATATACAGACTGCCAACAAAAACATGAAAGAATGCTCAACATCATTAGTCATTAGAGAAATGCAAATCAAAACTACAATGAGATATCATCTCACACCAGTCAGAATGGCCATCATCAAAAAAATCTATAAACAATAAATGCTGGAGAGGGTGTGGAGAGAAGGGAACACTCTTGCACTGCTGGTGGGAATGTGAATTGGTACAGCCACTATGGAAAACAGTATGGAGGTTCCTTAAAAAACTACAATTAGAACTACCATATGACCCAGCAATCCCACCACTGGGCATATACCCTGAGAAAACCATAATTCAAAAAGAGTCATGTACCAAAATGTTCATTGCAGATCTATTTACAATAAACCAGAGAATGAAACAACCTAAGTGCCCATCATCGGCTGAATGGATAAAGAAGGCGTGGCACATATATACAATGGAATATTACTCAGCCATAAAAAGAAACGAAATTGAGCTATTTGTAATGAGGTGGGTAGACCTAGAGTTTGTCATACAGAGTGAAGTAAGTCAGAAAGAGAAAGACGAATACCATATGCTAACACATATATATGGAATTTTTTAAAAAAATGTCATGAAGAACCTAGGGGTAAGACAGGAATAAAGACACAGACCTAGTAGAGAATGGACTTGAGGATATGGGGAGGGGAAAGGGTGAGCTGTGACAAACGAGAGAGAGGCATGGACATATATACACTACCAAACTTAAGGTAGATAGCTAGTGGGAAGCAGCCACATAGCACAGGGAGATCAGCTCGGTGCTTTGTGACCGCCTGGAGGGGTGGGATAGGGAGGGTGGGAGGGAGGGAGACGCAAGAGGGAAGAGATATGGGAACATATGTATATGTATAAGTGATTCACTTTGTTATAAAGCAGAAACTAACACACCATTGTAAAGCAATTATACCCTAATAAAGATGTTAAAAAAAATCTACAGACAATAAATGCTGGAAAGGGTGTGGAGAAAAGCGAACCCTCCTGCATTGTTGGTGGGAATATAAATTGTTTATTGATACAGCCACTATGGAGAACAGTATGGAGGTTCCTTAAAAAAATTAAGACTAGAACTACCATATGACCCAGCAATCCTACTACTGGGCATATACCCTGAGAAAAGCGTAATTCAAAAAGAGTTATTTACCACAATGTTCATTGCAGCACTATTTACAATAGCCAGGACATGGAAGCAGCCTAAATGTCCATCGACAGATGAGTGGATAAAGAAGATGTGGCACATATATACAATGCAATATCACACAGTCATAAAAAGAAATGAAATTGAGTTTTTTGTAGTGAGGTGGATGTTCCTAGAGTCTGTTATAGAGAGTGAAGTAAGTCAGAAAGAGAAAAACAAATACTGTATCTTAACACATATATATGCAATCTAAAAAAAAAAAAAAAGGTTCTGATGAACCTAGGGGCAGGACATGAATAAATAGGCAGACGTAGAGAATGGGCTTAAGAACACGGGGAGAGGGATAGGTAAACTGGGATGAAGTGAGAGAATAGCATTGACATATATACACTACCAAATGTAAAATAGATAGTTTGTGGGAAGCATGTGCATAGCACAGGGAGATCAGCTCGGTGTTTTGTGACCACATGGAGGGGTAGGATAGGGAGGGTTGGAGGGGGACACAAGAGGGAGGGATTATAGGCATATATGTACACATATAGCTGATTCACTTTGTTATATTGCAGAAACTAAAACAGCATTGTATAGAAATTATACTCTGATAAAGATGTTAAAAAATAAGAGGGAGTGGTATGGGGATATATGTATACATATAGCTGATTCACTTTGTTATAAAGCATAAACTAAAACAACATTGTAAAGCAATTATTCTCCAATAAAGATGTTTAAAAAAAAGAAGAAATGAACAGAGAAGAAATACAAAAAAATAGTGGAAACAAGTAATAAAATGTCAATAAGTACATGCCTATTAATAATTACTTTAAGTGTCAATGGTCTAAATGCTCTGATCAACAGATATAGGGTGGCTGATTGGATTTAAATAAAAAGAGCTTTCAATGTGCTGCCTACAAGAGACTCACTTCAGGGCTATATATACACAGAGACTGAAAGTGAGGGGATGGAATAAGATATTTTACGCAAATGGAAACAAGAAAGCAGGGGTAGCAATACTCTATCAGACAAAATAGACTTTAAAACATAGGCTATAACAAAAGACAATGAAGGGCATTATATAATAATGAAGGGATCAATACAAGAAGAAGATATTAAAGTCAATAACATATATGCATCCAATACAGGAGCACCTAAATATATAAAGCAAATACTTAACAGACATAAAAGGAGAAATTGACAATAATACATAATAGTAAAGGGCTTTAACATCCCACTTACATCAATGGACATATCATCCAGTCAGAAATATCAATAAGGCAACAGTGGTCTTACAGGACACAATAGATCTTTTCAACTTAATAGATATCTACAGGACATTACATGCAAAACCAACAGAATGCACATTATTTTCAAGTGTCCATGGAATGTTTCCAGGATAGAGCAAACACTCGGCCACAAAAGAAGTCTCAACAAATTTAAGAGGATAGAAATTATATCAAGCATTTTTTCTTACCACAGTAGTATGAAACTAGAAATCTACTACAGAAAGAAAAATGGGAAAAGAACAAACATGTGGAGACTAAACAACATAGGTACTAAAAAAACATTAGGTCAATGAAGAAATCAAAGAAGAAATCAGAAAATATCTCAAGGCAAATGAAAATGGAAACATGACACTCCAAAATCTATGGGCTGCAGCAAAAGCTGTTCTAAGAGGGAAGTTTATAGTGATACAAATCATTCTTCATGAAGCAAGAAAAATCTCAAATAAACTACTTAAACTTCCATCGAAAAGAATTAGGAAAAGAAGAACATACAATGCCCAAAGTCAGCAGAAGGAAGGAAATGATAAATATCAGAGAGGATATAAATAAAAAATGATTCAAAAAATAATAGAAAAGATCAATGGAACCCAGAACTGTTTTTTTTTAAAGATAAACAAAACTGATAATCACCAAAAAGGAAAGAGAGAGGACACAAATAAAAGAAGAAAGAGGAGAAATAACAACAAATACCACAGAGATACAAAAAATCACGAGTATACTATGAACAGGTATATGCCAACAAATTGGACAACCTAGAAGAAATAGACAAAGTTCTACAAACAACCTGATAAGAGTGTATCAAGAAGAAACAGACAATTTGAACAAACCTATCACTAGTGGTGAATTGAATCTGTAGTTAAAAAAAAAAAAAAAAACTCACAGGAAACAAAAGTCCAGAAACGGATGGCTTCATGAGGGAATTCTACAAACATATAAAGATGAACTAATATCTATCCTCAAATTATTCCAAAAAATTAAAGAGGGTGGAACACTCCCAAATTCATTCTACAAGGCCACTCTGATGCCATATACTTGTCCATAGTATTCTCTTAAGTGTTTTTGTATCCTTGTGATATTCCAGTATTTGTAGCCATTAACCTTCACATATTATTTTTTGCCTACTCCTTTTGAGGATTACATTTACACATTTATTTGTCTGTTTGAAATTGCACCATAGCTCACTGATGCTGTTAATTGTTTCCATCTTTTTTTTCTTTATTTTCATTTGTAATAGTTTCTATTGCAATGCTTTCAGATTCACTAATATTTTCTCAATATCTAATCTGCCACTAACCCCATCCAGTATAGTTTTCATTTTAGACATTATAGTTTTTATTACTAGGAGGTCAATTTCAGTCGTTTTAAAAATATATCATCCATAGCTCTATTTACAGGTACTGTCTTTCTTTTAGCTTCTTGAACATATGGAATAGAGTCATGTTAAATGAATGTTCTTGTCCACTAATTTTATAATGAGTCATTTCTAGTGTGGAATTGATTTTTCTCCTAATTATGGGTTATATTTTTATACTTCTTTGCATGTCTGGTATTCTTTACTAGATGCCAGACACTGTAAATTTTTCCTTTTAGAGTGGTGTATATTTTTGTATTTCTATAAATATTCTTGAGTTTCAGTCTGGGACAATTAAATTACTTGGATGACATAGTTTGATACTTTTTAGTCTTACTTTTAAGTTTAATTAGTCAGAACTGGAATTCTATTTATTTAGTCTGGGGCTATGTTTTTTTCCAAATACTATGCAAATCCCTCCTTAGTATTGTAATCAATATGCTATGAGTTATGAGCTTTTCCACTCTGGCTTGTAGAAACAGGTACAATATCTAACTCTGCAAGGACTGGGCACTGTTCCTTCTAATCCTTTCATGGTGTGGTTCTTTCTGCAGCCTCAGATAGCTGCATGTACTGATTAATACTCAACTGAATACTTGATGGGGGATCTCTGCAGCACACTAGAGTTCTCTGTCTATCTCTCTCCTCTCTGCATTGAAAACTCTAGTTGCCTTGTCTTTCTTGGACTCACACTCTGTTTCCTAAGCTCAAGGTGTATGTTGAGCTTTGCCTGTGTTTCCCTTCCCTGTGCTGCAGACTGGAAACTTTCTCAAAGCACTAAGCTGGGGAAATCAGTGTTTACCTCATTTGTAAGAATCACTATCTTTAGTTGCCTGATGTCTTGAATGTCTCTGTTTCACTTATTTTGTCCATTTTTTTAGTGTTTAAGGTTTAAGATAAGAGAGTGAGTCTAATCCTTGATATCCCATTTTGATTGGGAGCAGAAGGTCTCTTTCTATTACTTTTAAAATTTCCTGTGTAAATCTTTGATCCAAAATCAGTTTAGGTGGTGTAAGTGAGGCAAAAATCCAATTTTTTCCCCTAAGTCCCTAGCAAGTTATACCAACACTACATTATGTTTTCTTTTTTGTTTTTTGTTTTTGTGGTATGCGGGCCTCTCACTGTTGTGGCCTCTCCCGTTGTGGAGCACAGGCTCCGGACGCGCAGGCTCAGTGACCATGGCTCGTGGGCCCAGCCGCTCTGTGGCATGTGGGATCTTCCTGGACCGGGGCACGAACCCGCGTCCCCTGCATCGGCAGGTGGACTCTTAACAACTGCGCCACCAGGGAAGCCCTACATTATGTTTTTTAACATTAGAATGAAAATCATTGTGAAAGAGATGGTGATATGACCAGAGGTGAGGAAATTTTCAAAGAATGCCCATGACAATGATAATGATGAAACAGTCTGGCAATCGTTATTCAGTCTTCACACACAAAAAACAAAAAACAAAAATAAGGACAGTGAGAAATCACAGAACCACTAACACTCAAGTCAAACTTCAAGCAGCATCTGATTGAAAAGAGAAAGAGAAAAAGTTGGGAGTCAAATGAAGAAAAATGCAAGGCAATCTGATAGGAATGTTTGTGGGCACAGTCCCCTAAAAAAGTCAAAATTATGCAGAAGCTCTTACTAGCCAGGCCATTCTTTGTGATGTAATGACATGGTAAGACACATGATAGGGGAAACACTATTACACAGTGAGTCTGGACTCAACATCACAAACTAGAAGTCCAGGGGCTTAACTCAGCTCAGAGATATGTTCTGCTTGTTCCAGATAAGATTTTTTTCTGAATTCATTTAAAATATTTTTTAATAGTAGTTTTCAACTTTAAAAAATTCAATGTCTTACTTCTGTTGAAAAATAGAAGAATGTATAACAATGAATTCACTTTTCCACATAGCAATATTTGACTAGGGCACTTCATTTCAATTTACTAACTCCTGCTAGGTTCCTGGTCTTTGTATGCATTTGAGTGTTACCACTGGTCTAGTGAGGGAAAGTGGGTTAATTATGGTGGTAGTGCAGCATAGTTGGAAATAAGACTGGAAAGGCATGACTGAGTCAGAACATAAAGGGGCACATATGGGGCAAGGGTAGATTAGCATGTATTGTATTGAGTGTCTATTATGTGCCAGGTATTGTAAAATTTAATCATCCAAACAGCATTATAGTTGGATGTAATTACCCCCACTTATAGATAAGAAAATGGAGGCATACAGTTGTCAGATAACTTACCCAAGGCCACTCAGCAAGTTGCTAAAGTGTAATTTAAACACTTGTATAACAACCCCAAAATTCTTCCCTTTCGATGGATTCCCAAGTGTGGTTATGGCAACAGATTAATCTGTTAGACTATAAAAATGCTGATTTCCAAGCACTGCCCCTAGAGTCTGAGTCAGTAATTTAGTAGATCTTTGGAAGTGCTCTCGCTAGAGTATGCCTTTTACAAAGTTTCGTAGATGATTCTGATGCAGCTAATCTACAGACAACCATTTGGGAAACATTTGTTCTGCCTTTCATGAAGGGATTTGATTGCTGGACATTCTTTGAACTTAATCCTGTAGGCATTAAGAAACTAAAAGACGTTTTGAAGCAGGTGAGTGGTATGAACAAATCTGCATTTCAGAAATATCACTCTAGCAGTGGCAGAGTGGAGGATAAATTAGAGGGCAGAGACTGGAAACAAGCTCAGTAAGAACATTACTGCAGTAGTCCAAGCAAAAAATGATGAGGCTTGAATGAAAGCATTGGCAGTATGCCTCATTCCACTGCTATCCACAGGATCTATGACATGAGAGGGAAGATTGTGTTCTGGCAGGATCCTTTTGATACTTCCACTTAAGAAAAAAAACAAAAAACCCAAACGAATCCAGTAGTGCACTGGAGGTGTCTCACAACAGCTCATGAGAGCTCAATTGCACACACCTTCCCAACTCTGTTTTCTATGACAAGACGTTGGCAGTTTGAAATCAGCCATGGTGGAAGTATTTATACCATGGAAACACATCAGGGCTTTTATTTTTTTGGAGAGAGAACTAGTTGTTAAATATTTATCAACTCACCTCTGAATTTAAACTCCTTTGGACAGGGACCAAAGTAAATTTTTGGATACTAAATCCTCAATTATAATGATTCATGCTCTAATATGGCTCCAATATTCTCTTCAATAAAAATATCATTTAGGTCGAAAGTTCATTATGCACAAAATTATTAATTTTCCTATATCTAAGATACTTTATGCATCTAATTTTATGTGCCCTCATTCAAGACCTAGGTTCATTCTCATTTTCCTTTATTGAAATTTTTATTTTTCCATAGATTTATAAGGCACTGGAAGCCTGTAGTTTTTAATATTATAGATAATCTTTTGTCTGAAGAAACTAAGAAATTTTTTTTATTTTTAACTTTTTATTTTTCTATGCCTGTTCTGAAATCAGCATATCCAGTAATAGAAGGGATACCACTAAACTGTAACATGATAGGGTACTCCTACATTACAGAAGAGGGCAGTCTTTTTAAATGTTAGTGGTATATAAACATTTTTAGTTGAAAGAGCAATCATTGCAAATAGTAGCTTTTGTAAGTAAAATAACAGAGTAGTGTGGGGTTGTCATGAAATGTCTGTAAAATTGGCAACTACTGCCAGTTCACTCTCAGACAGTTAATAGCAAACTCATTGTAACAGCATCTGCACTTCTTTTTAAACCATAGCTTGTGGGAAATGATGTTTATAATTTCTTAGATTTGCTATATAGATGTGTTGCTATCTCAAAAGTAAATGAGGTTTAAGTAAATTTTTGTTCTTCTTCTTGAACAAAATCCCACTAAATTGTGTGACTTAGGAATGAATAGCTCAAGGGATTATATATAATGGGATATCTAACTTCTTTTCACACCAGGCTCGTTTCATTTTTCCCTTTAAAACGAAGTGACTGAGAATTTAACTATTTGAAAGGTGTTAGGTGATAGCAAAAGTTGCTGTTTTCAACATATTTTCTGTTGGAAAGTACCACAAAGCTGTTTTATTTATTTTTTATTAGCAGACCACATTCCTGAAAAAAAATCCCTTCTCCCAACCTTTGAAATTGCTACTTGCCTATAGCAAGAGCCTCTGCTCAGCAAATAGTAAAGAAGGCTATATGTTCCCTATTGTGGTGACCTCTGTAGATAGGAAAACATATCATTAGCCACATTTGTGGATGAATTTTAGGAACTCTTTAGCTAGGCTCCCTTAACAAAAATTAAAAGAGAAAATAAGATTGCGGATAAGACAGTAGGTTCTTGCTTCTCTCATTAAAAAAATTATTTTTTTAACATCTTTATTGGTGTACAATTGCTTTACAATGGTGTGTTAGTTTCTGCTTTATAACAAAGTGAATCAGCTATACATATACATATATCCCCATATCTCCTCCCTCTTGCGCCTCCCTCCCACCCTCCCTATCCCACCCCTCTATGTGGACACAAAGCACGGAGCTGATCTCTCTGTTCCATGAGGCTACTTGCCACTAGCTATCTATTTTACATTTGGTAGTGTATATATGCCCATGCCACTCAAAAAATTTATTTCTTAAAAAACGCCATCTATTTCTAGTCAAGTCCCCTATAAAGTGCCAAGGATAAAGTGAAATCATTCAAAGCATTCTTAGTAAATTTAACAATTAAAATCATATGCATTTTAAAATGTAGAATCAAACTTAATTCAACAGTGGCAGCTACATTTTAAGTCGAATACTTTTCATTTTCACTGAATTGTCTCCCTATACCTCAAATGGATATAATCAATGTCAACTTATATACACATATTATAGATATGAATTTTTAAAACAACATAAGCCCAATATCACATCTGCATTCCTTGGGTTATAACACTATTTTGCCGTATTAATGACACCTACTTATGTTCAAAAATAAGACAAAAAAAACCCCAATTATCTGGAGGAATGGCTACAGTATAAAAGTATGCTAATCAGCTTTATAGTATACTATACTATTCTGAATAAAATATTGTTATATTGCTAACACTCAATCATTCAAAATGAAAAGGACACAAAATTAGTCTACGTTCATTAGGCACAGATCTAGATTTGAAGCCCAGTTCTGCCTCCATTTAGGGGTGTAATCTTGAGCTAATCATTTTACTTTGTATTTTTTATCTATAGAATAAAAATAATAATAGCTATATTGTAAAGCTGTTGTGTTAATTAAAATGCAGTACATATGTAATGGTACCTAACAGTGTCTGACACATGGTAAGTGCCTCATAAATTGTAAGTGATATTTTTAATAATGTTATTATTGTTGTTACAATAGTAAAATAGACTTTTAGGATGTCAGCTTAAACATTCAAAGACTATTCTTTATGGCCATCATTAAAAGTCTCCAAATAACAAATGCTGGAGAAGGTGTGGAGAAAAGGAAACCCTCCTACACTGTTGGTGAGAATGTAAATTGGTGCAGCCACTATGGAAAACAGTATGGAGGTTCCTTAAAAAACTAAAAATAGAGATACCATATGACCAGCAATCGCACTCCTGGGTATATATCCAAAAAAAACAAAAACTCTAATTTGAAAAGATACAAGTACCCCACTGTTCATTGAAGCACTATTTACAATAGCCAAGATGTGGAAACAACCCAAATGTCCATTGACAGATGAATAGATAAATGAAATATGGTGTATATATATATATATATAATATATATATATATAATATATATATATATAATTGAGTACTACTCAGCCATAAAAAAGAATGAAATAATGCCATTTGCCACAACATGGATGGACCTAGAGATTATCATACTAAGTGAAGTAAGTCAGAGAGAGAAAGACAAATACCATATGATATCACTTATATGTGGAATCTAAAATATGACACAAATGAACTTACCTATGAAATAGAAACAGGGGCTTCCCTGGTGGTGCTGTGGTTGAGAGTCCGCCTACCGATGCAGAGGACACGGGTTCGTGCCCTGGTCCAGGAGGATCCCACATGCCATGGAGCTGCTGGGCCCATGAGCCATGGCGGCTGAGCCTGCGCGTCCGGAGCCTGTGCTCCACAACGGGAGAGGCCACAACAGTGAGAGGCCCGCGTACTGCAAAAGAAAAAAAAAAACAAAAAGGAAGTAGAAACAGAATCACAGACATAGAGAACGGTCTTGTGGTAGCCAAGGGTGTGGGGGAGGGATGGATTGGGAGTTTGAGGTTAGTAGATGCAAACTATTATATATAGAATGGATAAACAAAAAGGTCCTACTCTATAGTACAGGGAAATATATTCAATATCCTGTGATAAACCATAATGGAAAAGAATATGAAAAAGAATATATATAAGTGAATCACACTACATTGTAAATCAACTATACTTCAATAAAATATTCTTTTTTACAGAAGGACTATTCTTTAAATGAATGTCATAGAGTTTTACTTCTTAGTAGACATAGTTGGTAGAGGATGGTATAGCTAAGTGATTAAAAGCATGTACTCTAAAGCTAGGCTACCTTGGTTCTCCTATTTATTAGCTGTCTGTGACCCTTTTCTGTGCTTTAGTTTCATCAGCATAATTGTATTTATCACAAATAATTTTGTGAAAACTAAATGAGTCATTTAAAATAGTTAGCAATATGCCTGGAACATAGTAAATACTCAAAAGTGTCAAAATCTTCAAAAGTGGAATGATACGGTATTTTTATTCAGAATAGCTGAAGTGTATCATAAGCTGATTAACATACATTATATATTACAGCAGTTCCTAAAGGATATATTGGTTTTAGGTAAGTAGTATTTTAGTAAGTATCATCAATAGGTTGCAGTGTTTTTATTATTACCTGAATTAAGTTGGCAAAACAAATTTACCTTCTTATTTTCAGAGACCACACCTCTTTGTTCATCCCTTTAAAGGCTGCTTCTATTCATTGGGGGCCAGATAGCATACCAAAATGGCAATTCTGTCTAGTCTTTGGGAGATATTTGTAATTTAGAAAAAGACCCCTTGCCTGTGGACTAGTTTCAAAGGAGTTAGTAGGAGTTGGGTGGTTTATTTGGGCCCACTACCAAGCTGGAGAAAAACCCCAAGACCAAGGAGGGGACTAGAGTTTTAGCTAACTGGGTAGAACTTATAGGTTCAAGTCTGAATGTAAAACTGGGCCAAAATAAGAGTGGACTAAAAGTGCTGATGTTTAGGGGTTACACAAATAAGTATCACTCCTCATGAATTCTGCATCCTAGGTACCAGTTGGTAGCTAAAATATTCAGAGGATGAAGACCGCAAAGGATGGTTGGAAGGCACAGAGGGGCCCAATATTTATAATTGGACCACTAGATCTTGTGCTCTATTCCATAGTGGGGCTAAAGCTACTTGTATACTTTCTGCCTAGGTACCGGCAGCAGATAGGACCAACCAACAGACATATTTAGACAAGAAAACAAAGACAAAGAAAATAAGATGGCAATTTAAAAATCCATTTCCTGGATCTCCATGGCATGAGTTTCTAGATAAACTCATGGAGTCCTATGTGATGCAACTTGATACACTCAAAAGTCCATAATTTACTTCCAAGAATGATGCTATCCCATTGTTCTATCCTATCAGGCCTATTCAGGAGTAAGCTATTTCCTAAACAACAATATATTATGGCCACACTTCTTCTAGGCTTTCAATAAAAAAATATTGTGCTGAATGAATTTAAGCAGATGGAATCATTCATTCTCACTTGTCTATGTGGATGTCTCTTGTGGACAGAAATTAAATTGGTTTTATATGACTGGCTTTTCACAAAGCTTGGTCATTTTTTCCATAGGCCAACAAAGGGCAAAAATGAAAAAGTACTCGTTCTTTTGTTCAGTGGGCCATCATAACCCAGTACAACAACTAAGGTAAGCAAAGTTCCTCAGTCACATCTAATTCAGTCATAAGCACATCACTGAAGACACAGTGAAGATTCATAGGTAATAAAATCTAAAAAAGAAAAACATTTAAATGTCTTTCTTAGTATTGTGATTTACATCTCAACTGTATCTAAAAAGCAGGCTGTACTTCTTAATTAACTATCTTTAATTTGTAAGGCATTTACTAAAGTTAGAAATATGAAAAGTATAATATTTTCAATTATTTAATTAAAATATTGTCATTCCAATGTATTTTATTTAGGTGAATATGCATGCATAATTTATACAGATGATTATGTGTATAAGAATATGTGCTTAATTATAATGAAGAAAATATTTTAACCCAATATTATATTAGATTAAATATAATATGCTGAAATAAACTTATTGCTATTTTAACTTTCCCTCAAAACGTGTTTTCTAAACAGACTCAAGCATTCTATTTTTAGCCAAGAAGAAAATTAAATATAAATCAGCACTTATACTTCACCTAAGATGGAGTAACAGGAACCAGGTTTACCCATCCACCTGAAACAACCAAAAAGCTGGACAAAATATATGAAACAATGATTTTTAAGACACTGGACATCAAGCAACAAAGGACAATTATCCTTGAGACACATGAAAGAAATGAGATGAGATCTATAATTGTCTCAGCTTATTGCCTTGAGAGGGTTACCAGGCCACAGTACAAAGAGTGGAAACCCAGACAGAGTCCAGTGGACTCCCTGATTTGAGGTCACATTGTTGAGAACAAAGGAGACCAAGGTGGCTAGAATTCATAGGACAGACCAGAGAGAGAGTTGTAAAACAGGGAGAACTCTGGATATATTCATAGGGTCCCCTTCAATAATTCAGCAGATGTGTGTATGGTGATTAGTTCATGTGTGTAAAGAAACTAGCTATGTCCAGAGAAAGAATTAGATGTAACGGTGTCTGGCATTTCACATAAGGCTGACAATAGTGACTATTCCTAACAGCCAAACAGGAAACCTTTTCATTAATGGAGCACTGGGTAGAGTACCCAGAATGATCTTGTCTCAGTACTGGGAAATAATTAGATTTAAATGTTCTGGTCACACTCAATAAATCTTAAAAGCAAGACCCAAAATAATCAAACTGCTCCCAAGAAACTTAACTGTGACCAATAACAAAGCTCTAGAAGATTACAGAAGACAGAAAATCCAGCACCCAACAAATATTACAATGTCTGGCATCCAATTAAAAATTACAAGGCAAGCAAAGAGCTGAAAGATACAATTTCTCCTATAATGAGGAGAAAATAAAAAATCTGACTGACACAGATTTTGGAATTAGGTTAAAAGTACATTAAAACAGTTATTATATCTGTATTCCATATGTTCAAAAAGTTAGAGACAAGGAAGATTTTAAAAACCACCCAAATAGAACTTCTAAGGATGAAAATTACAATATGTGAGATGAAAAATAGATTAGACACTGAAGAAGAAAGATTAGTGAGTTTGAAGGCATAACAATGGAAACTGCTTTGTTTCCTGGTGCTCAAGGAGAGGGGATTAAGAGCTCTGCTTAAAGGAGCTCCAGAGATGGGTGCAAGCCACGGCTAAAAGCGCAGACCCCAGAGACAGGCGGGAGATGCTAAGGCTGCTGCTGCCGCCACCAAGAAGCCTGTGTACGAGCACAGGTCACTATCCACACCCACTTCCGGGGAGCCTGTGCAGCCCGGCACTGCTAGAGTCCCAGGATCCAGAGACAACTTCCCCAGGAGAACGCACAGTGAGCCTCAGGCTGGTGCAACGTCACGCCAGCCTCTGCCCCTGCAGCCTCGCCCCGCACTCCGTGCCCCTCCCTCCCCCCCAGCCTGAGTGAGCCAGAGTCCCCTAAGCAGCTGCTCCTTTAACCCCGTCCTGTCTGAGCGAAACACAGATGCCCTCTGGTGACCTACATGCAGAGTCGGGGCCAAATCCAAAGCTGAGCCCCTGGGAGCTGTGAGAACAAAGAAGAGAAAGGGAAATCTCTCCCAGCAGCCTCAGAAGCAGTGGGTTAAAACTCTACAATCAACTTGATGTACCCTGCATCTGTGGAATACATGAATAGACAACGAATCATCCCAAATTGAGGAGGTGGACTTTGAGAGCAAGATTTATGATTTTTTCCCCCTTTTCCTCTTTTTGTGAGTGTGTATGCTTCTGTGTGAGATTTTGTCTGTATAGCTTTGCTTCCACCATTTGCCCTAGGGTTCTATCCATCCGTTTTTCAAAAAAAAAATTTCTTAACAATTATTTTTTATTTTAAGAACTTTATTATATTTTATCTTACTTTATTTTATTTTACTTTATCTTCTTCCTTTCTTTTTTTGCTTCTGTCTCTTCTTACTTCCTTCCTTCGTCTCTCCCTCCCTACCTCCCTCCCTCCTTTCTTTCCTTCTTTCCTTCTTTCTCTCTTTCTCTCTTTCTCTCTCTCTTTCTTTCTTTCTTATTTTCTTTCTTTCTTTCTTTCTTTCCTTCCTTCTTTCTACTTCTACTAATTCTTTCTTTCTACTTTTTCTCTCTTTTACTCAGAGCCGTGTGGATGAAAGGCTCTTGATGCTGCAGCCAGGAGTCAGTGCTGTGCCTCTGAGGTGGGGGAACAAACTTCAGGACACTGGTCCACAAGAGACCTCTCAGCTCCACATAATATCAAACAGCAAAAATCTCCCAGAGATCTCCGTCTCAACACCAGCACCCAGCTTCACTCAACAACCAGCAAGCTACAGGGCTGGACACCCTATGCCAAACAACTAGCAAGACAGGAACACAACCCACCCATTAGCAGAGAGGCTGCCTAAAATCATAATAAGGCCACAGACACCCCAAAACACACCACAAGATGGGGATCTGCCCCCAGAAAGAAAAGATCCACCAGAACACAAGCACTAGTCTGCTCCAGCAGGAAGCCTACACAACCCACTGAACCAAACATAGCCACTGGGGACAGACACCAAAAACAATGGGAACTATGAACCTGCACCCTGCAAAAAGGAGGCCCAAACACAGTAAGATCAGCAAAATGAGAAGACAGAAAAACACACAGCAGATGAAGGAGCAAGATAAAAACCCACCAGACCTAACAAATGAAGAGGAAATAGGCAGTCTACCTGAAAAAGAATTCAGAATAATGATAGTAAAGATGATCCAAAATCTTGGAAATAGAATAGACAAAATGCAAGAATCAGTTAACAAGGACCTAGAAGAACTAAAGATGAAACAAACAATGATGAACAACACAATAAATGAAATGAAAAATACTCTAGATGGGATCAATAGCAGAATAACTGAGGCAGAAGAACGGATAAGTGACCTGGAAGATAAAATATTGGAAATAACTACTGCAGAGCAGAATAAAGAAAAAAGAATGAAAAGAACTGAGGACAGTCTCAGAGACCTCTGGGACAACATTAAACACACCAACATTCAAATTATAGGGGTTCCAGAAGAAGAAGAGAAAAAGAAAGGGACTGAGAAAATATTTGAAGAGATTATAGTTGAAAACTTCCCTAATATGGGAAAGGAAATAGTTAATCAAGTCCAGGAAAAACAGAGAGTCCCATACAGGATAAATCCAAGGAAAAATACGCCAAGACACATATTAATCAAACTGTCAGGTTATGGGGAGGGGGAAGGGTGAGCTGTGACAGGGCGAGAGAGAGTCATGGGCATATACACACTAACAAACGCAGTAAGGTAGATAGCTAGTGGGAAGCAGCCGCATGGCACAGGGATATTGGCTCGGTGCTTTGTGACAGCCTGGAGGGGTGGGATGGGGAGGGTGGGAGGGAGGGAGACGCAACAGGGAAGACATATGGGAACATATGTTTATGTATGACTGATTCACTTTGTTATAAAGCAGAAACTAACACACCATTGTAAAGCAATTATACCGCAATAAAGATGTTAAAAAAAAACTGTCAAAAATTAAATACAAAGAAAACATATTAAAAGCAGCAAGGGAAAAACAACAAATAACACACAAGGGAATTCCCCATAAGGTTAACAGCTGATCTTTCAGCAAAAACTCTGCAAGCCAGAAGGGAGTGGCAGGACATATTGAAAGTGCTGAAGGAGAAAAACCTGCAACCAAGATTACTCTACCCAGCCAGGATCTCATTCAGATTTGATGGAGAAATTAAAACCTTTACAGACAAGCAAAAGCTGAGAGAGTTCAGCACCACCAAACCAGCTCTACAACAACTGCTAAAGGATCTTCGCTAGGCAAGAAACACAAAAGAAGGAAAAGACCTACAATAACGAACCCAAAACAATTAAGAAAATGGGAATGGGAACACACATATCGATAATTACCTTAAATGTAAATGGACTAAATGCTCCCACCAAACGACACAGATTGGATGAATGGATACAAAAACAAGACGCATATATTTGCTGTCTACAAGAGACCCACTTCAGACCTAGAGACACATACAGACTGAAAGTAAGGGGATGGAAAAAGGTATTTCATGCAAATGGAAACCAAAAGAAAGCTGGAGTAGCAATTCTCATATCAGACAACATAGACTTTAAAACAAAGACTATTAGAAGAGACAAAGAAGGACACTACATAATGATCAAGGGATCGATCCAAGAAGAAGATATAACAATTGTAAATATTTATGAACCCAACATAGGAGCACCTCAGTACATAAGGCAAATACTGACAGCCATAAAATGGGAAATCGACAGTAACACATTCATAGTAGGGGACTTTAACACCCCACTTTCACCAATGGACAGATCATCCAAAATGAAAATAAATAAGGAAACACAAGCTTTAAATGACACATTAAACGAGATAGACTTAATTGATATTTATAGGACATTCCATCCAAAAACAACAGAATACACATTTTTCTCAAGTGCTCATGGAACATTCTCCAGGATAGATCATATCTTCGGTCACAAATCAAGCCTTGGTAAATTTAACAAAATTGAAATTGTATCAAGTATCTTTTCCGACCACAACGCTAAGAGACTCGATATCTATTACAGGAAAATATCTGTAAAAAATATAAACACATGGAGGCTAAAGAATACACTACTTAATAACAAAGTGATCACTGAAGAAATCAAAGAGGAAATCAAAAAATACCTAGAAACAAATTACAATGGAGACACGACGACTCAAAATCTATGGGATGCAGCAAAAGCAGTTCTAAGAGGGAAGTTTATAGCAATACAATCCTACCTTAAGAAACAGGAAACATCTCGAATAAACAACCAAACCTTGCACCTAAAGCAATTAGAGAAAGAAGAACAAAAAAACCCCAAAGTTAGCAGAAGGAAAGAAATCACAAAAATCAGATCAGAAATAAACGAAAAAGAAATGAAGGAAATGATAGCAAAGATCAATAAAACTAAAAGCTGGTTCTTTGAAAGGATAAACAAAATTGATAAACCATTAGCCAGACTCATCAAGAAAAAAAGGGAGAAGACTCAAATCAATAGAATTAGAAATGAAAAGGGAGAAGTAACGACTGATACTGCAGAAATACAAAAGATCATGAGAGATTACTACAAGCAACTCTATGCCAATAAAATGGACAACCTGGAAGAAATGGACAAATTCGTAGAAAGGCACAACCTACCAAGACTGAATCAGGAAGAAATAGAAAATATGAACAGACCAATCACAAGCACTGAAATTGAAACTGTGATTAAAAATCTTCCAACAAGCAAAAGCCCAGGACCAGATGGCTTCACAGGCGAATTCTATCAAACATTTAGAGAAGAGCTGTCACCTATCCTTCTCAAACTCTTCCAAAATATAGCAGAGGGAGGAACACTCCCAAACTCATTCTACGAGGCCACCATCACCCTGATACCAAAACCAGACAAAGATGTCACAAAGAAAGAAAACTACAGGCCAATATCACTGATGAACATAGATGCAAAAATCCTCAACAATATACTAGCAAACAGAATCCAACAGCACATTAAACGGATCATACACCATGATCAAGTGGGGTTTATTTCAGGAATGCAAGGATTCTTCAACATACGCAAATCAATCAACGTGATACACCATATTAACAAATTGAAGGAGAAAAACCATATGATCATCTCAATAGATGCAGAGAAAGCTTTTGACAAAATTCAACACCCATTTATGATAAAAACCCTGCAGAAAGTAGGCATAGAGGGAACTTTCCTCAACATAATAAAGGCCATATATGGCAATCCCACAGCCAACATCGTCCTCAATGGTGAAAAACTGAAAGCATTTCCACTAAGATAAGGAACAAGACAAGGTTGCCCACTCTCACCACTCTTATTCAACATAGTTTTGGAAGTTTTAGCCACAGCAATCAGAGAAGAAAAGGAAATGAAAGGAATCCAGATTGGAAAAGAAGAAGTAAAGCTGTCACTGATTGCAGATGACATGATACTATACATAGAGAATCCTAAAGATGCTACCAGAAAACTACTAGAGCTAATCAATGATTTGGTAAAGTAGCAGGATACAAAATTAATGCACAGAAATCTCTGGCATTCCTATACACTAAGGATGAAAAATCTGAAAGTGAAATCAAGAAAACACTCCCATTTACCATTGCAACAAAAATAATAAAATATCTAGGAATAAACCTACCTAATGAGACAAAAGACCTGTATGCAGAAAATTATAAGACATTGATGAAAGAAATTAAAGATGACACAAATAGATGGAGAGATATACCATGTTCTTGGATTGGAAGAATCAACATTGTGAAAATGACTCTACCACCCAAAGCAATCTACAGATTCAATGCAATCCCTATAAACTACCACTGGCATTTTTCACAGAACTAGAACAAAGAATTTCACAATGTGTATGGAAACACAAAAGACCCCGAATAGCCAAAGCAATCTTGAGAACGAAAAACGGAGCTGCAGGAATCAGACTTCCTGACTTCACTATACTACAAAGCTACAGTAATCAAGACAGTATGGTACTGGCACTAAAACAGAAAGATAGATCAATGGAAAAGGATAGAAAGCCCAGAGATAAACCCACACACATATGGTCACCTTATCTTTCACAAAGGAGGCAGGAATGTACAGTGGAGAAAGGACAGCCTCTTCAATAAGTGGTGCTGGGAAAACTGGACAGCTACATGTAAAAGTATGAGATTAGATCACTCCCTAACACCATACACAAAAATAAGCTCAAAATGGATTAAAGACCTAAATGTAAGGCCAGAAACTATAAAACTCTTAGAGGAAAACATAGGCAGGACACTCTATGACATAAATCACAGCAAGGTCCTTTGTGACCCACCTCCTAGAGAAATGGAAATAAAAACAAAAATTAACAAATGGAACCTAATGAAACTTAAAAGCTTTTGCGCAGCAAAGGAAACCATAAAGAAGACCAAAAGACAACCCTCAGAATGGGAGAAAATATTTGCAAATGAAGCAACTGACAAAGGATTAATCTCCAAACTTGATAAGCAGCTCATGCAGCTTAATAACAAAAAAACAAACAACTCAGTCCAAAAAAGGGCAGAAGACCTAAATAGACATTTCTCCAAAGAAGATATACAGAGTGCTAACAAACACATGAAAGAATGCTCAACATCACTAATCATTAGAGAAATACAAATCAAAACTACAATGAGATGTCATCTCACACCAGTCAGAATGGCCATCATCAAAAAATCTAGAAATAATAAATGCTGGAGAGGGTGTGGAGAAAAGGGAACCCTCTTACACTGTTGGTGGGAATGTAAATTGATACAGCCACTGTGGAGAACAGTATGGAGGTTCCTTAAAAAACTACAAATAGAACTACCATATGACCCAGCAATCCCACTACTGGGCATATACCCTGAGAAAAACATAATTCAAAAAGAGTCATGTACCAAAATGTTCATTGCAGCTCTATTTACAATAGCCCAGAGATGGAAACAATCTAAGTTTCCATCATCGGATGAATGGATAAAGAAGATGTGGCACATATATACAATGGAATATTACTCAGCCATAAAAAGAAACGAAATTGAGCTATTTGTAATGAGGTGGATAGACCTAGAGTCTGTCATACAGAGTGAAGTAAGTCAGAAAGAGAGAGACAAATACTGTATGCTAACAGGTATATATGGAATTTAAGGGAAAAAAAAGTCATGAAAAACCTAGGAGTGAAACAGGATTAAAGACACAGACTTACTAGAGAATGGACCTGAGACTATGGGAAGGGGGAAGGGTAAATGGTGACAAAGCGAGAGAGAGACATGGACATATATACACTACCAAACGTAAGGTAGATAGCTAGTGGGAAGCAGCCACATAGCACAGGGAGATCAGCTTGGTGCTTTGTGACCGCCTGGAGGGGTGGGATAGGGAGGGTGGGAGGGAGGGAGACGCAAGAGGGAAGAGATGGGAACATATGTATATGTATAAGTGATTCACTTTCTTATAAAGCAGAAACTAACACACCATTGTAAAGCAATTATACTCCAATAAAGATGTTAAAATGAAAAATAAAATAAAATAAAATTATATATGAAAAAAAAAAGATGATCCAACATCTTGGAAATAGAATAGAAAAAATGCAGAAACATTTAACAAGGACCTAGGAGAACTAAAGATGAAACAAACAACTATGAACAATACAATAAATTAAATTAAAAATACTCTAGATGGGATCTATAGCAGAATAACTGAGGCAGAAGAACGGATAAGTGACCTGGAAGACAAAATAGTGGAAATAACCAGTGCAGAGCAGAATAAAGGAAAAAGAATGAAAAGAACTGAGGAAAGTCTCAGAGACCTCTGGGACAACATTAAACACAACAACATTCAAATTATAGGGGTTCCAGAAGAAGAAGAGAAAAAGATAGGGACTGAGAAAATATGTGAAGAGATTATAGTTGAAAACTTATCTAATATGGGAAAGGAAATAGTTAATCAAGTCCAGGAACCACAGAGAGTCCCATACAGGATGAATCCAATGAGAAATACACCAAGACACATATTAGTTAAACTGTAAGAAATTAAACACAAAGAAAACATATTAAAAGCAGCAAGGGAAAAATAACACACAAGGGAATCCTCATAAGGTTAAGAGCTGATCTTTCAGCAGAAACTCTGCAAGCCAGAAGGGAGTGGCAGAACATATTTAAAGTGATGAAGGAGAAAAACCTGCAACCAAGATTACTCTAAACAGCAAGGATCTCATTCAGATTTGATGGAGAAATTAAAACCCTTACAGACAAGCAAAAGCTGAGAGAGTTCAGCACCACCAAACCAGCTTTAGAACAAATTCTAAAGGAACTTCTCTAGGCAAGAAACACAAGAGAAGGAAAAGACCTACAATAACGAACCCAAAACAATTAAGAAAAAGGGAATAGGAATATACATATCAATAATTACCTTAAATGTAAATGTACTAAATGCTCCCACCAAAAGACACAGATTGGCTGAATGGATACAAAAACAAGACCCTTATATATGCTGTCTACAAGAGACCCACTTCATCTAGAGACACATACAGACTGAAAGTAAGGGATGGAGAAAGATATTCCACGCAAATGGAAACCAAAAGAAATCTGGAGTAGCAATTCTCATATCAGACAAAATAGACTTTAAAATAAAGACTATTAGAAGAGAAAAAGAAGGACACTATATAATGATCAAGGGATCAATCCACGAAGAAGATATAACAATTGTAAATATTTATGCACCCAACATAAGAGCACCTCAATACATAAGGCAAATAATATCAGCCATAAAATGGGAAATTGACAGTAACACATTCATAGTAGGGGACTTTAACACCCCACTTTCACCAATGGACAGATCATCCCAAATGAAAATAAATAAGGAAAAAAAAGCTTTAAATGATACATTAAACAAGATGGACTTAATTGATATGTATAGGACATTCCATCCAAAACCAACAGAATACACATTACTCTCAAGTGCTTATGGAACATTCTCCAGGATAGATCATATCTTGGGTCACAAAACAAGCCTTGGTAAATTTAAGAAAATTGAAATTGTATCAAGTATCTTTTCTGAAAACAATGCTATGAGAGTAGATATCAATTACAGGGAAAGATCTGCAAAAAATACAAACACATGGAGGCTAAACAATACACTACTTAACAACGAAGTGATCACTGACGAAATCAAAGAGGAAATCAAAAAATACTTAGAATCAAATGACAATGGAGGGCTTCCCTGGTGGCACAGTGGTTGAGAGTCCGTCTGCCGATGCAGGGGACACGGGTTCGTGCCCCGGTCCGGGAAGATCCCACATGCTGCGGAGCGGCTGGGCCCGTGAGCCATGGCCGCTGAGCCTGCACGTCCGGAGCCTGTGCTCCGCAGCGGGGCGGGGGGGGGGCACAACAGTGAGAGGCCCGCGTACCGCAAAAAAAAAAAAAAAAAAATGACAATGGAGACAGGACGACCCAAAACCTATGGGATGCAGCAAAAGCAGTTCTAAGAGGGAAATTTATAGCAATACAATCCTACCTTAAGAAACAGGAAACATCTCGAATAAACAACCAAACCTTGCACCTAAAGCAATTAGAGAAAGAAGAACAAAAAAAACCCAAAGTTAGCAGAAGGAAAGAAATCATAAAAAACAGAAAAGAGATAAATGAAAAAGAAATGAAGGATATGATAGCAAAGATCAATAAAACTAAAAGCTGGATCTTTGAGAACATAAACAAAACTGATAAACCATTAGCCAGACTCATCAAGAAAAAAAGGGAGAAGATTCAAACCAAGAGAATTAGAAATGAAAAAGGAGAAGTAACAAATGACACTGCAGAAATAAAAAAGATCATGAGAGAATACTACAAGCAACTCTATGCCAATAAAGTGGACAATCAGGAAGAAATGGACAAATTCTTCGAAATGCACAACGTGCCAAAAACGAATCAGGAAGAAATAGAAAATATGAACAGACCAATCACAAGCACTGAAATTGAAACTGTGAATAAATATCTCCCAACAAAAAAAGCCCAGGACCACATGGCTTCACAGGCGAATTCTATCAAACATTTAGAGAAGAGCTAACACCTCTCCTTCTCAAACTCTTCCAAAATATAGCAGAGGGAGGAACACTTCCAAACTCATTCTACAAGACCACCATCACCCTGATACCAAAACCAGACAAGGATGTCACAAAGAAGGAAAACTACAGTCCAGTATCACTGATGAACATAGATGCACAAATCCTCAACAAAATACTAGCAAACAGAATCCAACAGCACACTAAAAGGATCATACAGCATGACCAAGTGGGGTTTATTCCAGGAATGCAAGGATTCTTCAATATACGCAAATCAACCAATGTGATAAACCATATTAAAAACTTGAAGGAGAAAAACCATATGATCATCTCAATAGATGCAGAGAAAGCTTTCGACAAAATTCAACACCGCTTTATGATAAAAACTCTGCAGAAAGTAGGCAGAGAGGGAACTTTCCTCAACATAATAAAGGCCATATATGACAAACCCACAGCCAACATCGTCCTCAGTGGTGAAAAATTGAAAGTATTTCCACTAAGATCAGGAACAAGACAAGGCTGCCCACTCTCACCACTCTTATTCAACATAGTTTTGGAAGTTTTAGCCACAGCAATCAGAGAAGAAAAGGAAATGAAAGGAATCCAGATTGGAAAAGAAGAAGTAAAGCTGTCACTGATTGCAGATGACATGATACTATACATAGAGAATCCTAAAGATGCTACCAGAAAACTACTAGAGCTAATCAATGAATTTGGCAAAGTAGCATGATACAAAATTAATGCACAGTAATCTCTGGCATTCCTATACACTAATGATGAAAAATCTGAAAGTGAAATCAGGAAAACACTCCCATTTACCACTGCAACAAAAATAATAAAATATGTAGGAATAAACCTACCTAATGAGACAAAAGACCTGTATGCAGAAAATTATAAGACAGTGATGAAAGAAATTAAAGGTGATACAAATAGATGGAGAGATATACCATGTTCTTGGATTGGAAGAATCAACATTGTGAAAATGACTCTACCACCCAAAGCAATCTACAGATTCAATGCAATCCCTATCAACCTACCACTGGCATTTTTCACAGAACTAGAACAGAAAATTTCACAATTTGTATGCAAACACAAAAGACCCCGAATAGCCAAAGCAATCTTGAGAACGAAAAACGGAGCTGCAGGAATCAGGCTCCCTGACTTCAGACTATACTACAAAGCTATAGCAATCAAGACAGTATGGTACTGGCACAAAAACAGAAAGATAGGTCAATGGAACAGTATAGAAAGCCCTGAGATAAACCCACACACATATGGTCACCTTATCTTTGATAAAAGAGGCAGGAATGTACAGTGGAGAAAGGACAGCCTCTTCAATAAGTGGTGCTGGGAAAACTGGACAGGTACATGTAAGAGTATGAGATTAGATCACTCCCTAACACCATACACAAAAATAAGCTCAAAATGGATTAAAGACCTAAATGTAAGGCCAGAAACTATAAAACTCTTAGAGGAAAACATAGGCAGGACACTCTATGACATAAATCACAGCAAGATCCTTTTTGACCCATCTCCTAGAGAAATGGAAATAAAAACAAAAGTAAAGAAGTAGGACCTAATGAAACTTCAAAGCTTTTGAAGAGCAAAGGAAACCATAAACAAGACCAAAAGTCAACCCTCAGGATGGGAGAAAATATTTGCAAATGAAGCAACTGACAAAGGATTAATCTCCAAACTTTATAAGCAGCTCATGCAGCTCAATAACAAACAAATAAACAACCCAATCCAAAAATGGGCAGAAGACCTAAATAGACATTTCTCCAAAGAAGATATAAAGACTGCCAACAAACACAGGAAAGAATGCTCAACATCATTAATCATTAGAGAAATACAAATCAAAACTACAATGAGATATCATCTCACACCACTCAGAATGGCCATCATCAAAAAATCTGTAAACAATAAATGCTGGAGACGGTGTGGAGAAAAGGGAACACTTTTGCACTGCTGGTGGGAATGTGAATTGGTACAGCTACTATGGAAAACAGTATGGAGGTTCCTTAAAAAACTACAAATAGAACTACCATATGACCCAGCAATCCCACTACTGGGCATATACCCTGAGAAAAACATAATTCAAAGTGTTATGTACAAAAATGTTCATTGCAGCTCTATTTACAATAGCCCGGACATGGAAACAACCTAAGTTTCCATCATCAGATGAATGGATAAAGAAGATGTGGCACATATATGCAAGGGAATATTACCCAGCCATAAAAAAAACTGAAATTGAGCTATTTGTAATGAGGTGGATAGACCTAGAGTCTGTCATACAGAATGAAGTAAGTCAGAAAGAGAAAGACAAATACTGTATGCTAACACACATATATGAAATTTAAGAAAATAAAATGTCATGAAGAACCTAGGGGTAAGACAGGAATAAAGACACAGACCTACAAGAGAATGGACTTGAGGTTATGGGGAGAGGGAAGGGTAAGCTGTGACAAAGCAAGAGCGAGGCATGGACATATATACACTACCAAACTTAAGGTAGGTAGCTAGTGGGAAGCAGCCGCATAGCACAGGGAGATCAGCTCGGTGCTTTGTGACTGCCTGGAGGGGAGGGATAGGGAGGGTGGGAGGGAGGGAGATGCAAGAGGGAAGAGATATGGGAACATATGTATATGTATAAGTGATTCACTTTGTTATAAAGCAGAAACTAACACACCATTGTAAAGCAATTATACTCCAATAAAGATGTAAAAACAAACAAACAAACAAAAACAATGGAAACTATCCAAGACAAAACACAAAAAGAAAAAAGATTTTAAAGAAATAGAGTATCTGTGAGCTATGGGAAAACATCAAGCAGATGAAAGAAAGAAAGAAGGAAGGAAGAAAGAAAGAAAGAAAGAAAGAAAGAAAGAAAGAAAGGAAGGAAGGAAGGAAGAAAAGAAAGGAAGCAAAAGAAGAAAGAGAGGGAGGGAGGGAGGAAGAGAAAGAAAGAAAAAGATATTAATATAGATATAGATAGATATAGATGTAAATATAGATAGTACTTGAAAGAAAGGATAGAAATGAGGGGCAGAAAAAGTATTGAAAATATAATAGCTGAATATTTTGTAAATTTAATAATTATTGAATTAGTTTAATAGGGCTGTGTCTTTAGTCTTTCTGTGCTGCTATAGCAAAAACACCATGGCTTACACAACAAATGTTTATTCAGTTCTAGAGGCTGGAAGGCCAACATTAAGGCAGTGGCAGATTTTTTGTCTGGTGGGGGTCTTCTTCCTAGTTAATAGATGGCCGTCTTTCTGCTGTGCCTTCACATTGTAGAGGGTTGAAAAAGGTCTCTTGGGTCCCTTTTATAAGAGTATTAATTTCATTCATGAGGGCTCCACTCTCATGGTCTAATCACCTCCCCAAATTCCCATCTCCTAATACCCTCACACACGGTTAGAATTTCAACATACACAATTTAGTGAGATAAAAACATTCAGTCCATAACATTCTGCCCTAGTCGTGTTTCTCCAGAGAAAGAGGACGAATAGGAAATATATCTATATGTATTTATCTATCTATTGAAAAAGAGAGAGAGAGAGAGACATGTTTATTATACGGAATAGGCTTACACAATTATGGAGACTGAGAAGTCCCACAGTCTGCAGTCTGTAAGTTGGAGATCCAGAAAAGCTGGTGGTACAATTCAGTCTGAGTCTGAAGGCCTTCAAATTAAGGGAACTGATGGTGTAAATCCCAGTTCAAGGGCAGTAGATGATCAGATGAACTGTCTCAGTTGACACAGTGAGGCAGGACAAAAGGGGTGAATTTCTCCTGTGTTCATCTTTTGTTCATTTGAGGCCCTCAAGGGATTGAATGATGCTCACACACATTAAGAAGGGCAATCTACTTTGCTGGGTCCACTGATTCTGATCTCATCCAGAAACACCCTCAGATGATATACCTAGAAATAATGTTTAATCTGGGCACCCCGTGGCCAGTCAAGAGGACACATAGGGCTTCCCTGGTGGTGCAGTGGTTGAGAGTCCGCCTGCCGATGCAGGGGACGTGGGTTCGTGCCCCGGTCCGGGAAGATCCCACATGCCGCGGAGTGGCTGGGCCTGTGAGCCATGGCCGCTGAGCCTGCGCGTCCGGAGCCTGTGCTCCGCAACGGGAGAGGCCACAACAGTGAGAGGCCCGCGTACCGCAAAAAAAAAAAAAAAAAGAGGACACATAAAATTAACCATCACAAGCTATCTTAGCAAGATACTACACACTTGGTGGTTTAAACAACAGAAATTTATTTTCTCACAATTACAGATGTTAGAAGCCCAGGATCAAGCTTGGTTCTCCTGAGGCCTTTCTCCTTGGGCTGGAGATGGCCACCTTCTCACTATGTCCTTGAACAGTCTAACTCCTGTGGGCACGAATCCCTGGTGTCTCTTTGTATCTCCAAATTTCCTCTTCTTATAAGGGTACCAGTCAGATTGGATTAAGGCCCACTGTAACAGCCTCATTTTAACTTAATCATCACCTCTTTAGAGCCCCTATCTCCAAATACCAGTGATTAGGGCTTCAAGATATGACTTTGGGGGACAACAATTCAGCCCATAGCTACTATAAGCCCCCCAATCTAAGTTCAGTTAACCACAACACACACACACACACACAAAATGGAGAAAGCTACACCAAGGCAAATAATAATTATATTGCTCAAAACTAGTGGTAAAGAGAAAATCTTCAAAGCTGTGACTGACAAGCAAATGACTATATACAGAGGGAATAAGTAGAAGGGTAATGAAAAATTTATTGTTGGAAGCAACAGAAATAGAAAGACATTGGAGCAAAATCATTCAAGTACTGAAACAAAAATACTGTCAGTATGGAGTGCTATGCCCAAAGAAAATACCTTTCAAAAATGAAGGTAAAATAATGGCTTTTTCAAATATGAAAAAAGGTGAATGAATTCACCACCAGCAGATCCATACTATAGATAAAGTAAAAGGAAGGCCTTTGTGCAGAAGGAAAGTAATACCACTGGAAAATATAGATCATATGAAGAGCACTGGAAATGGTAACTACATGGGTAACTATATAAGGCTATTTTTATTATTTAACTATATTCAAATATAATATACTCTTTAGACAAAAATTACAACAGTGTAGTATGAGGTTTATAACTTAGGTAAAAGTAAAGTGTATGACAAAAATACCATAATATACCTGAAGTTGTGTAATATCACTTAAATTGTGACAAGTTATATATATATAATATAAACTCTATGGAAACTGCTAAAGTAACAAAACAATTATATCAAATGAGCAAAAATAAGGAAAAAACAGAATCATAAAAAATACTCAACCTGCGTTTGGCAAAATTAATCACCAGGGATATGCAAATCAAGCCATAATGAGAAAAAAACATAATGAGGTTTTATTTCACATCCACTAGGATGGCTATAATAAGAACAAGATAATAACAAGTGTTAATGAGGATACAGAGAAATTAGAACAATCATGCACTGCTGGCATGAATGTAAAATGGTTCAGTCACTTTGAAAAACAGTCTGGTAGTTCCTCAAAGGGTAAACATAGAGTTACCATATGACCCAGCAATTCCACTCCTAGGTATATATCCAAGAGAAATAAAAATGTCTGTCCACAAAAATCTGTACATGTCTATAGCAGCATTATTCATAACAGCTGAAAGGTAGAAACAACCCAAATGCCCATAAATTGATAAGTGAATAAGCAAAATGTAGTGTGTCCATACAATAGAATATTATTCAACCATAAAAAGGAATGAAGTTCTGATACATGCTACAACATGGATGAACCTAGAAAACATTATGCTAAGTGAAATAAACCTGTCACAAAAGACCACATATTATGTGATTCCAATATGAAATGTCTAGAGTAAACAAATCTTTAGACAGAAAGTTGATTATGGCTAGGGGGAATATGAGGATGGGGGACACCAGCTAATGTGTATGGGGTTTCTCTTTGAGGTAACTGAAATGTTCTAAAATGGACTTTGGTGATGGTTGCACATATCTGTGAATATATATCTGTGAATAACCATTAAATTGTACATTTTTAAAAAATACTCAATCTGAATAGGAATTAGGAAAAAGGTGGAAACTGAACAAAGAACTAGCAATAAGGTAGAAAACAAATATCAAGAAGGGCATTTTAAATACAACTGTATTAATAAACACACTAAAGATGGCCTAACATTCCAAATAAAATTCAGAGAATATCACTTTGGACAAAAAGGGAAGGCTCAGCTATGCACTGTCTACAAGAAACCCACTTTAAATAAAAAGGCACAAATAGGTTAAAAGGGAATGGATGAACCATGCTAACACTAAATAAAAGAAAACTGGACTGGCTAGATTAACAACAGACAAAGCAGATTTGATAAGTTTAGCTTTATAATAATCTTGAAATTAGGTAGTGTTACCCTTCCAACTTTGTTCTTTGTTAAGGTTGTTTTGGCTATTCTAGGTCATTGGCATTTCCAAATAATTTAGAATCAGTTAGTCATTTTCTATTTAAAAACAAAACCCAAAGAATATTATAAGAGATAAAGCATGTCACGCCAAATGATGAAAGAGTCAAATTATCCACGAGGACATAATTGTAAACACTTATGTGTCTATAAAAAAGCTTCAAAAGATATGAAGCAAAACTTATAGAACTTACAACAGAATTAGAAAAATCCAGTTATTTCAATATCCCTCTCTCAATAATTTATAGAATGTCTATATAGAAAATTGGATGGAATCTACAGAGAAGCTACTACCACTAATAAATGAGTTTAACCACTGTTATAGTATACTATACAAGACCAGTATACACAACTCAACTAAATCTCTATATACTAGAAAAAAAACAATTAGGAATTAACATTAAAAATAATACCATTTGCAATAGCATCCAAAAATATGAAGTGCTTATAGTTAACCTGACAAAAAATTGAAGATCTCTGCACTATAAGTTACAAAACATACTGAGAGAGGTTACAGAAGACTTGAATAAATGGAAAGATATACCTTCCTCTTGGGTGGGAATAATCATTATTTTTAAGATGTCAGCCCTCCCTAAATTGATCTACAGATTCAATAAAAAATCCCAAACAAAATTTCAGCATAAAAACAGAATTTTTCATAGAAATTGACAAACTAATTTTAAAAGCTATAATGGAAATGCAAAGGACCCATAATAGCTGAAGCAATATTGAAAACTAATAAAGTTGGAAGACAAATATTACCAAATTTCAAAAATTATTATGAAGCTACAGTAAAAAAGACAGTGTAGATTTAGCATAAAGATAGACAAGTAGATCAATGGAACCAAATAAAGTTCAGAAATATAATAGATGCACACGTATATGGAAAACTGATTTTTTTCAAAGTTGCAAAGGGAATTCAGTGGAGAAATAGTAATCTTTTCATTAAATGGTACTGGAACAATTGCATATCAGTATACCAAAAAACTCAAAAATTTTAATCCATACCTTGAACCACATACAAAAATTAATTCAAAATGAATCATAGAATAAAATGCAAAACCTAAACCTATAAAACTTCTAAAAGAAAAAAAAAGAAAAAAAATTTACCTTAAGTTAGGCAAAGACTTCTTAAAGATAGCACCAAAAGGATAATCCAGAAGAGGAAAAAACACTTATTGCACTTCATCAGAACTAAGAATATGTACTCTTCAAATGACAGTAAGGGAATGAAAAGACAGGCCACAGACTTTGAGAAAATATTTGCAAATCGTGTCTGATAAAGGACTTGAAATTATAATATATAAAGAATCCACAAAATTCAAAATTAGGAAAATAAACAGCCCCATAGTAAAATAAGCAAAAGATCTGGACAGGCATTTTAGCAAAGAAGATAAATGTATGGCAAATGAGCATATAAAAAGATAACATCATTCGTCACCAAGCAAATGTACATCAACACCAAAATGAGATACTGTATACACATATTAGAATGTCTAATATTAAAAGAATGAATGACATTATACCAAGTGTTGGTGAGGCTGTGGAGCAACTGGATTCTTCAAACCCTGTTGCAGGGAATGTAAAATGATATAACCACTTTGGAAAACAATTCAGTAGTTTATTAAGGGGTTAATGACTCATCTACCATAATATCCAGGCATTCCACAATGAGGTATTTATCCAAGAAGATTAAAAGCTTATGCCCATACAAATACTTGTAAGTATTTATTCAGCTTTATTTGCAATAACCTTTATACTGGGAACAACGCTTACATTCATCAAAGGTGAATGTATACCAAATACATCTTGGTATATATCTATAATAGATATTACTCAACAACAAAAGGTAACAAATTATTGATAACGAGAACAGATTTGGATGAATCTCAAAATCATTTTGCTGAGTGAAATAAGGCAGGCAAAAAAGAGTACATACTGTATAAATCCATTTATCAGAAACTCTAGAATATGCAAACCAATCTATGTGTCAGAAAGCAGTTCAGTGTTTACCTGGACATAAGAGATGGAGGGATTACTAAGGGGCACCTGGATACTTTTGGGGGAGTGATAAGTATATTCACTATATTAATTGTAGTTATGGTCTCATGAGTGTAAACATATGTCAAACTTATAATATTGCACACTTTATATATGTGTAAGTATTGTGTGCTACTTTATGCCTCAATAAAGATACATATGCATATATATGTATATGTATCTGGACAAGTACAAGCCTATAAACATACCTCAGAAAGTAATTCATTATTTTCTAAATGACAAAATAACAACTAATTCTAATGATTTTAGCAATTAGTTAACCTAATGATAAAATATATAGACATATAATCTCTTGATTTTGCCATTAATCTAATAAAACTGTATCAATATAACATAAAGTTTCCAATGTGATGGGTAGTTGCCTACTTGTTGGATATTTGAACTAATTTACTAGGGACTTTTGAAAAGTAAATATCACTCTCCTGCTGTGACAGACTTGAAAATTTGCCCAGAGAAGAAATGTGATTTTAGTTTATTTCATCTTAAAATTCTAGAGAATTGAATAAAAAATTATTCTTAAAAACAACACTTTATAGCTATGTGTTGATTGATTTACTAGATCAGAATAGTTTATATTAACCTTTTAAAACACCCTTCACAACCTATTGAGTATCTTCATCTTAAACTTTATTTCTATTCACAAGAACTCAGAATTGGTTAAAAATAAATAAATCAGACAAAAAACTTGCTATATCCCAGGTGATACAAGTTTATATTCATATATAGAGCTTTGAGTAATACTATATTTTAAGAGTTACTAGCCTAAATAGAAATGTAGTATCTTGCACATCATTTCTCCTTCATACATACATCTAAGCAATGTGAAACAATGATCCAGATACATTTAAATAATATTTCATTAAACTTCTATAGCTAAACTGTCATTTCTGGCTTTCATTCTCTTAATCTGTGTATTCCTAACCAAATATTTACTCAGACATTGCACTCCAGAAAACCATTACAAGCCCAGATTCTACTAGGTTTCAAGCATTTCCTTCTAGTCAAGTATTATGTATGAAATAACATAATGGATATTGGACATGAACATTATTTTATAACCTTCTAAGCTATTTTGAGTCAACAGAAAGAAAGAAAAAACATTCCACTGCCTGTATTGGAAAACAAACACGAAATATTCTGGTTGGTTATCATACTGGGCCCTTTTGCTTGGTAGTCTTCTAAAAGAGATTTTTTAAGGGGGGCATAAAGACAACAATACTTCATATTAATTTATAATGAGCCCTATGATGGTCATGGTGATATGATAACACAAATTAGGACTTCTAAAAACATTCAGCTATTTATCTACATTTTCCAGCAAATTAACTTATTTTAAAGTATTCTCTGCCTCTTATATAAGCAATTATAAGAAACCAAAATGATTGAATGCATATTCATGATGAGTCCATTAGAGTCGGGCATATCTGTGGTGGTTTGGGTGATGCTTTGAGTTGGTAAGGGAGGGTTAACGCTACTTAATAAGAACAGCATGAGAACCAAGATTTGCTACAGAAATCTTAAGGCTGTATCAGAAAGTCTGTAACTACAGGGTACAAAGGTCTATCACACTGATTGATACATGAAAGACACTTTACTATACATTCTCAACCGGGGTGATATATCCCTAAAGGGGGCAAAAATCAGTTCTTGGGGGGAAAAATAACCTTTGATATCACAAGAGTTTGTTGCCCTCTAAAGGGCCAGAGCACAAAATACCTCTAAAGGGCCAGAGCACATAATTTTAATACCATAGATGTACATATACAGTACATCTATGGTATTAAAATTTCATGAGGGGTGGTAATTATGAAAAAATGTATAAACATGTCTTTAGGGGGACATAATGAAAAACAAAAAAGGTTGAGAAACACTACACTGTAAAATGGAAAATCCAGTTTCTGGTACAAGGAATTAAGAGCATGACCACTACATCTATGTGAGTATTCCTTTTTGTACTCAATGGTGAAATTGGGTATTTTTTTTGGTATGCTTATCTTTAAGGTTGCACTGAGGTGGGCGAGAGGTGAGGGAAAGGAGTGGAGTTAAGGGATCCCAGAAACTTAAAGTATTAGATGAATAATTTCCCCATCATCCCACATCTTTGTCTCTAGCACTATATCGAATTTGTGTGGCTGATGGTAGATCACATAGAACGTTTCAAATTTTGCCTGCTACATGAATATAAAATTAACTGACATGAATTCCCAAAGGTAAGGTAAATGATATGATACTGAGAAAAACTCAGGGAAATGTTAAGAAAATTCTGCAATACAATGCCAATGTCAAAGAGCTGAATTATTTATTTACTAAAGGTCATCCTCCAAGTATATCATCTTAGGCTTTTTTATGTGCTCAAAATTGAACAAGGAAGTTATAGGTGCCAGCCATTTGGGTGGTTTATTAGTGAGCCAGCCCTTCTTGAAGAAGTCTTACCCTGTTGCAGCTATGGGCTTGGGCTTAAGAAGATTAATCTCAATATATAAAGTCTCCTCCTGGACCCCATAGTTTCTGATTCTCATATTATAGTATCTCACAGAACAAATGAGATTCAAAACATATAGAAAAAGAAATATGGAAAGACATAGTCATTCTTTTTTTCTTTTTAGGACCCAGTATATTAATGATATGCAGGTAATGGTTGCCAAATGCAAATTTTGCCTAACAGAACAGCAAATAGCCAGGCTTTTAAGAAATGCTTTCAAATTGACTTCAACAGCATTCATGGTTAGTTCAGGGAAAGCACAATGGTTGGGTAGGTTGAAAATGATTTTAAAAGCATTGGAGTACAAACTTTGATATAAATGGTCACTGATAATTGTACTCTAAGCCGAAAAAGCAGCTCAATCCAAACTCAGTAAATTCTTGATTATTCAGGATAGGGTTATTCAGATCAATATTTATCAGTCCTTAATAATATTCTTCCTGGTTTCCACCCTTCTGGTCATTTGCCTTCTTATCATTAACTCCACCACAGGTTAAGAGGGAGCACAAAAAAAGGTGAAATACAATTCCATTCATTTTACTACTTATTAACAGCTCTTTTCAAAAGTCTAGTCTAAAATGATAGCTGAAGCAGTAGCTGAGGATTTTTATACATATCTCTTTATTGTGGGCATTTAAAAACCTTTCATGTACTGGGTTTTATTGGGATAAACATATTCTGTACTCCATACTACTTATGATAATAAAATGATAAAAGTAAACCTATTTCTAATCAAAATATAAACATACAGGCACCATGTTGGTAACAACATATTCACTAATGGTCAAAGCCCAATAGAATGGTGCCTTTAACAGCTGTGTATAATATTAGATTAAGATAAAGTAAGAAAGCTTTTTCTTTTATGGGGTGGTGATATAGAAAATTTATTAAGAAAATAGTATAAATGTAATCTCTTAGGTGCACAAGAACTATGAAATTATCAAATATGATATCCATGTATCAAAATAATATGTTCAGTTTGAAATGTGACAATATTCATCAAGTCCTTAGTTT